>NW_010248595.1:0-2085 GCF_000690775.1 Eurypyga helias
TGCCCCGCAGCCAGCTGGACCCCCCCAGGGGGTGCAGCGTGGGGGTGCAGGGCGAGCCCCACCGTGCTGACCCTGCCTTGGAGAAGGTCCCGCATGCGATACCGGTTCGGGGGTCCGACCGGGGTGGGGCTGGGCGGGAGGTCGGCTGCTTTACTCGAGCCACCACGGAGAGAAAGCCGTCTGGATCCGGTGCAAACTACCAGGGGATATCCTTAGTCACCTAGACCAAACTGCTGACATTTCTACGACGAACTGATGTACATAAGTATCTCTGGGTCCGCAGGTAGGCTGCGTGTTCCAGCAAACCCATAACGTGTCTTAATCCTTTGTCCGTCTCTCTCAATAAAGTCACTGTTCTGATGATGGTGCTCTGGAAAAAGTTTTAAATTCACGCCTGGGAATGGAGACCCTGAGGGCCATCGCTCCGAAATCACGGCAACACCCTGCATGCCTGCGTGCTTGGCCCAGGCTGCCAGCTGGGCCTGGGAAGCGGGGTTCATGTCTTCTGGCGCGGGGTCAGGCCATGGCTGCTCCCTGAGACCTCAGGCTTCCCCTTGGGAGAGGGCAGGATGTATCCTAGCTGCAGCGACTGGGCTAGGGATGCAGCGCGGAGCGGGGGAAACCACGGGGTGGGATCATCTTTGCTGCTTTGCGTTTTGCTCCTGTGAAAGGGAGCAGTGAAGGAATGGCTTGCCTCTCCCTGGGTCCCAATTCGTCTGTGGGTGCCTGTGCCAGAATCAGCTCCTGTTTCTACCGGCCGGGAGATGAGGGGCCGCATGGGCCGCGGCAGACACGGGGGCAGAGCGCTCCTCCAGTGGGTTTCATACGCGATGCTGAAGAGAGCAGAGATCGAGGTGAGAAACAGAGATTGTGAGAAGGAGAGAGATGTCTGTAAGGCACTTGGTCTGCTCCTGAAGAGTAAGAGCACACGAGCAACCCTGGCTGAAACAGGCGCAGGAAAACCGACTGCAGGAAGAGACGTGCCAATTTATTATCGTTACCGTTACTGTTGTTGTTAATATTATTATCACTATTTTCCATGACAGAGATGAGCTGTTCTTAGCCCAGAGAAACAGAAAATAAACGGCAGCTGGAAACATCCAGGGAGAGTGTGAAGGCTGGTGGAATGGATGTGGCCGCAGGGCTGGGGGATGCCATGCACGGGCAAGGGAGAACCGAACAGAGGGGGCTGTGTATGAGTGGAGGGGGGCAGGAGTAATAAAGTGGGGCAGGAGTCATGGTGTGGACGCTGTTCCAGGGGGAATTTAGAAAGATACGAGGTGAGCAGGGATGGAGCAGTGGGATTTTCCAGGCAGAGGTGGCAAGCAGCCGTGGGTGTGGTTTTCTTGTGGGTGGGTGGGTGCTGAGCTGCAGGGGAGAGGTGCGATGGTGCGTTTGCGGGGTCGGTGGCGAGCGGCAGGTCCTGTCAAGTGGTAACTGCTCATGGATGCCTTCACGGCACTTCCCAGGGACGCTGTAGAGGCACTCTTCCGTCGTCATTTCTTGTGGAATGATGAAATCATTCTTGTAGCATCTGGGTTTGGTGTCATCCTGCCCCAGTAGAAAGGACTTGAATTTAGGTGCTGGATGCTTTCAGGCACGGGGCGCGTGGGCTGGCTGTTCGGTGGTCCCCTCAGCCGACTCCAGCCCCAGGGACCACAGGCCGTCTCAAGGAACCGTGCAGGCTGTCTCAACAGGTAACGTTTTTACCAAAGGTTTATTTGCACAGAATCGGACTGAAACATGAAATCCTGGACTAAAATATATCAAGGATGATTCAGCTTGTGTGTTAATTTTATAGCTCTTGTTTTGCCTGGTCATAGTGCTCAAAATCATAAATGTGGTTTAAATAAAGATCAGAATTATAAATCTAAAACCTAACGTCAGGAAGCTGGGGCTCACGGTTGACTTGCATGCTGCTGTCATTACAAGAATCCCCTCTGCAACATCGTGTGCACCAGCCTGAGCGTCTGGGCACACTGTCATGATGTGTCAGAAGCAGGAGAGTGCCTACACCCCCGGGGGTCTCCAGCATCCTTCAAACGGGAGGCTGTGATGTCCATTACATGCCATTAATGGCCATTC
>NW_010248595.1:2099-4115 GCF_000690775.1 Eurypyga helias
CCCACACATCACTCAGTACCCCATTTCGGTCCTGCCTGGGGTCCTCAGCCCATGCCTCACTCATGCATAGGGTGCTGGTCTCCAGGTGCCCACATGGTCCCCATGGGCTGATGTGCCAGCCCGGCCCTGGCCCATCCCTATCCCTGTCCTCGGAGAGGTGTCTGATGCCCCTGGCCTGCCTTCCTCCCTCTCTGGGGGTGGGATGGGATCACTCAGTACCCCATTTCGGTCCTGCCTGGGGTCCTCAGCCCATGCCTCACTCATGCATAGGGTGCTGGTCTCCAGGTGCCCACATGGTCCCCATGGGCTGATGTGCCAGCCCGGCCCTGGCCCATCCCTATCCCTGTCCTCGGAGAGGTGTCTGATGCCCCTGGCCTGCCTTCCTCCCTCTCTGGGGGTGGGATGGGTCTGGCTGTGAGGCTCTGCATCCCTGCAGGATGCATCCATGGGTCCTGTGCGAGGTGGAGGCCGGGTGTCGCTGGTGCGCCCCAGGGCCAAGGCTGGTGTCAATACCTTTTCACATCTTCATGAATGACCCCGAGGATGGTGCAAAGTGAAACACTGCAGTTCAACACAGGGAAACGCCTCTGGGGAGGAATAGCCCCGCGCACTGGGACTGGCTCCCTTGGCCGAGGTGGGAGAGTTGGGTGCTACCGGACAGCTGAGGACCATGCAGCTCAACAGGAACTTGGGTGGCCTCATGGAAGTCTCAGCTTCACAGTTTCTTCGCAAAAGTTCTGCAGGTGTCAGTTTTTTACCCACCGAAACCAGAGATGGGGCAGAGCAACTCCTACCCTGCTCTCCGCAGGCACTGATTCAGAGGGCAAGGGCAGTGGTGGGATCAGGATCACAGGCACATCCCTCATGAAACAGGAGGACAGCCTTGCAGACAACAGAAAAAGGGACAGCCTTCCAGAGCAACTTGTGGAGAAACCACATGCCTGTTGCCATGGTTCTGGCCTGTCATGGAAGAGGAATTCAGGAATAATCCTTCCCTGGACTATCCTGTGCCTCTGCTGACTCCACAGCCCGCAGCAAAGCTGGATGGGGTGCCTATGGGAATGGAAAGCAAGGCTGTCTTAGTGGACATCAGCGAGGGGGCCAGGGAACATACTAGGAACTTCCAAGGTGGGCCCCTACAGACAACTGAGCTGAGCACCCAAAACAAGCACTGCAGCTTTTGAAGGTTCATCTTGGGTTTAGGCAGCAGAGGGATGCAAGAAACTGTGGACTCAATCCCATGGTTCAGAAACAACGTGATTATTATGAACTCAAAAAGCCGAGCTGCCTCAAGCATCAGCCTATTAGGACTCAGGGAAATCTGCCTGCCTGCCGGCAACTCCATTTCAAAATCATCCTTTTCTTTTAGACTGGATCCTCCAGCTGGAAAGGGATGTGAAGGTAAATACTCCCGACAGACTGGCTGGCAGGTCCCTCCTTTCTGCGCAGTGGGTTGACCAGCAGCTTCTGCTGGCCTCACCGCCCAGGGGATCACTGCCGTGGGCCTGGGCTCCTCAGCAGCTCCTGGGGCTTCTGGCAGCTCCCAGGCGCCTGGGTCTGGCAAAGCCAAATACACCACAGGTACTGTACACACCGAGACTGAAACACAGAGATGCCATGACAAAGCATAGCAAAGAAGTCTTATTCAAGGTGGTTTTATTTGTAACTGATGCTTAAATGCTCCTGAAATAAATAAAAATGAAATATACTGCTAGAAATCAAGGAACCTGTGCAGATAACACATCTCTGTCACTAGTCTAACCCCAACCAAATGAGCTGGTTGGATGGAAAGCAGCGGGACAAAGTGGCCCAGCTGGATATCTGGATTGTGCTGTTTGTCTCTTCTGCTTGATTTCTGTGGGTTTCCCCCATGTTGTACCTGCTAGCACAGTGTGATCCACCTTCTTCTGGTTCACCTCTTCCCAGGTCATAGAATCATGGAATCACAGCACAGTTCGGGTTGGAAGAGACCTCAAAGACCATCCAGTTCCAACACCACTGCCATGGGCAGGGCCA
>NW_010248595.1:4440-6898 GCF_000690775.1 Eurypyga helias
ACCATTTCCCAGAACCCACCTAGTCAGAAATCCAAAGATGATCAACTCACAGTGGTCATCCGCAGCCAAGTCTTCTCCATGAGTCTTCCACACAATTCCCAGACCTGGTGTCCCTGGTGGAGGCAGCACAGCCGCTGCCCTTCCTTAACTGGCATCAGGGAAATGTACGCCTTCATCTGGCAGCCTCTGGAGCAGGAGATAGGCACGTGCTGTGAGAACAATTGGGATGCGCACCAGAAGAGCTCAGAGTCTGGAGATAATGTTGCCTGGACACGGAACATTTCAAACTACCTGGAAACACCTCATGACGTTTACTGCTGGGGTAGGGTTTGCTGCTGCTTGGGTTCTGGCTGTTCTGGGTTTGGGTTTTTTTTTTTGGTTTGGTTTGGTTTGGTTTGGTTTTTTTGTTTGGGGTTTTGTTTTTTGGTTGGTTGGTTGTTTTGGTTTTGTTGTTGTTGTTTGGGGTTTTCATTTTGTTTTGTTTTGTTTTTTCCAGTTGGTGGGTTGGGTGGTTTTGGGTTGGGGTGGTTTGGGTTTTTTCCCTTACTTTCCTTTGGTACCTCATTCTTTGAGTTACCAGAGAAACCAGTCACACACCAGTCAACACTGACATAACGTGTCTGTGGAGGTTTTCAGGCTTTCTACCTGTCTGTAGCAACTTGCTGTGAGGTTTGACAGGAGTGGGGGCTTTGTGCCTTCGTGAGGTGGTGGATCGAAATAAAATCTGCAGATGAACAAGGGGTGGCAGTGTTGCAACGGAATAAAATTCTCAGCAAGCAGGGGTCTCTCGTCTGAAGGTGTTAGCTTAACTGTGATGAATGGGAGGCTGGATTATTGAGTTCTGGGTATCTGATTTTTTAATCAAGCCAGCTGCTGCAGACAGCAATACTTGGGCTGGCTAGAAGATCTGTGACCCCCTGCCACCCCCAGCAAGTCACCCTTAAACCTAGATCACTGCAAGATGTGACAACATCCTTGCTGGGGAGGCTGCACAGAAGGCGACTCAGGGACCTGAGCAGCCTTACCTGCGGCCTAAGAACCCCCCGCCTTCCTCCCACCTGTGTAAGCCCCATTTCAGATCAGGTGTGGGCCTTCCGTCCCCAGCCCTGTCTCCCAGAGGCAGCTTGTACCTACGCTGTAGGCATCTTGCCTACTGCATCCTCCTGCAGATGTTGTAGCTTGTCTCCAGTCCCATCTCCAGCCCCATCTCCTCTGACTGCGCTCCCCAGATGGATTCTGGACCCAGTACATCACTTGCCTTCCCTGGGCTGGTGACAGACCCTGTTCCCAGCACCCAGCTGTGTCCCATGGGCGAGGGCAATGCCTGTGCTGGGATCCACCCTGGCTCCCAGCTCAGCTTCCCCTGGGCAGCAGAGAGCCTTTGCTGCAACGATGTTTGGGCACAGCACAGGTGTGCAAATGAAAAACTGGTCCTGCAGCCATGGTAGACTTCAGGCTGCTCAGCTCCAAGTCTCACTCCTGCTTCCCTTGAGTAAGCAACAGCTGCTTCTGCACCGTGGCAAGAAGGAGCTTGGGGACCCTGCTCTGCCACAGCTGGTGGGGGTGGCCATTTGTTGAGGAGCCGAAAGATGCGCCCATGCATGCCCAGGGATTGTCACACAGTGTTTCCCCCTCGGAAATAGCCTGGCAGCACTGCAGAGCCAGCTGGAGGAGATGCTCATTTGTGCCCTTCATGCCGCTGGTGGCTGCGCCCATGATTTTGGCAAGATTGTACAGTGTGTGGGACCTGCCTGGAGCTCTTCCACACGGTCTGTCTGCAGTGGCAGCTGTAACAAGGTTGGAAATGAGAACAAAAATACTAAGTGTTCAAGTGTTGAATTCCTCCCTAGTAAATGGCAAATACTGCTCTGTGCGTGGTTGGGGGAGGTTGGGGCTCATGCCTGTTTTGCATGGAGGGGGCAATGCCTTCTTCCCTGCAGGCATCACTGGGAGCAACAGAAGGAGACAGAGGAACCAGACATTGTCTCAGAAATCCCTCCCCAGTTCTGGTCCACTGTGACTGGCTGGTAAGACCCTACAGGATTCCCCAAAAAAGCTCACACCCACCCAAAGAAGCAGCCGGTGGGTGTGTGAACCACAAATGACTTTTCAAGGTGCGGCACAGAGCAGGCACATGGTGTAGTGATGGCATGAGCCTCAGGAATTACCGACCAGTGCAATGTTTAACATTTGTTAGGCAAATAATGAACGAAAAGCCTCTGTCACAGATCATTTTAACAGGGCGCCCCAAACCAAGATGTGGGGTTATTTTACAGCATGCAACCTGGGTTTTGCTGTGTTGATGTGTTGTCAGCATTTATAGAGAATGACTGTTGTAACTCCTGCAGAATTAAGAGTACTCAAGATGTGCACTCAGACCCTTCAAACCTTGTGAAGGTCTGGAAAAAAATCTGTATGGGGGTGTTTAAAATTAAAGAATCATAGAATCATGGAACAG
>NW_010248596.1:0-754 GCF_000690775.1 Eurypyga helias
CTTTTCACAAGTAACAAAGAGAATAGTGTTCTATAATGTTACCCGATTTGCTTAAAAATGTCAGCACTTCTCATTCCACAACGCTTTCCGTGCATGGTAAGGGTACAGTAAAGATTGAGTCTCAAAATACTTGGTTTGAGGAAAGAAATCTGCATCTGGATACTCCTTGTAAAATTACTATAAATATATATGATTTTTCTTTAATTCTTTTGAATGCAGTATGTTCTATTAAGCCACTCAGATGAAGAAAGCACTTTTGCTACTGAAAGTGTTATTTTAGAGCTTGTCTTCTTGTCTCTTGCTGTCAGCGCGTGCCTGATGGTTAATCAAAGCTTGGAACAAGTATAGTTCAAACTGTCTTTCTCCTGTTTCCCGCTCTGCTGCAATAAAAATAGGTTCAATTAGGTGAGGTCTTTGTCCTTGCAAGTAATACCTTAATGAAGAGAAAATGTATAGAACTGATGGAAAGAGAGTGAAGCTTCTTGCAATGGCCACCCCGCTGATCGGTGCAGCATCCCTGTAATTGGGATATTGCCTGCCAGCCATGCCGAGCGCTGAAGGAGTGCGGGTGTACCGTGGGAGGGAGCTGCGCTGCGGCTTCGCCTTTATCCGCGCAGGAAGCGCGTCGGTGACAGACGTGTCTCGGCAGGACACACGCGTGCTCCGCTGCATGTGCCTTCATCTGCAGCCTGGCTCAGTGCGACCGGTCCCACTTCAGTCCCTGGGAATAATGACCCTTAGGAAGTCTGTGAGG
>NW_010248597.1:0-23237 GCF_000690775.1 Eurypyga helias
TCAGCTTCACATGGCCGCCGCTGGAGTGCTGCGGTCCTGGGTGAGCCTGGGCAGCGCGTCCCTGCCCGGCCGACCTGGGCCTCAGCCGGTTGGGCAGGGTGCGTGTGCCCCGAGCCGTGCGCCCCTCGGCAGGCAGGTAGGGACTTAGCGCGGGTGCGTACGCAGATCCAAGCTCCGAGCGCTGGGCTTTGGAGAATGGCTTTTCTGTGTTATAAGAAAAACAGTATAAATACCCAACTTCACGTGTAACTGTGCTTTAGAACTAGCGTCCTAAGGCAGAAGCACCTTTTTATAACGGGTAGTGACGAGGAAGGTGCCCAGAGCACTAACTCGGTCGTCAGAAAGCTGAGTTTGGCCTTCACTTGGGTGGCATTAGGGAGCTCAGAACTGCATGTGCAGCTCGGAGTTGTCCATGTTGGCATCAGTTGTAAGGGACAGTTGTACTGGCAGAAATGCTCCTTTTTCAGTGTTCCTTCTGCAAAGGGGGTTTGCTTAATTTGTTTTGAGACCTGCTGCCTCTTTCAGGAAACACTGCGTGCCTGAAGCCTGCTTTTGTGGTTACAGACCAGGTGTTCTGTAGTCAGCTATGAAAGCAATGGGAGAAAGAGCCAGAGGAATAGGAATCTAAAATTCACTGGGGTGAGTTGCATTTGTGCTGTCCTGCTCTGCTTTGGCACAGTGTTTCCTGCCTTTGTCGTTTATTCAGGAGTGTGGGTTTTCTTTAGGGACTAATAAACTGATGGGGAAAATGCCCGAAGGATGCTCTAATCTAATTTACCCAGCAAGAGATGATGAAGTCTTACAGACTTCTGTAGTCTGCAGTTAATTCATTTTTCATGTTCTCTTTGCGTGAACTGTTACTTTTTCTGAACAAAATTGGAAACAAGCCTTAGGAAAGAATTCTTTGTAGAAGAGTAATGTCCTAAAGAACAGGCTATGTCAACTGTACTGCTAGGTTTTCCTACTGTCTGAAAATGTTTGCAAACGATATGCTGTCTGGATGACAATTTTTTAATAGTGTAAATGGTGTAATCTGGATCAAATTCTAAAATAAAAGCTTTTTTTTTTTTTTCAAAAATTGTTTTTCCTTCAGGAGAACACTGTTGATGTTTCTGCCATAGGAACATGTTCTGAACAATTATTTAATTGTACAGGAATAAAGATGTGCTTTATAAGGTCCCACTGTAGAGCTGTGATCAAATATAGGCATTATAGAGGATGAGCTTGAATGTAATTTTGTCTACCTGGAACATCAGTTACAACATTAATGTTTAGACTGTTGGGTAAATATGAATATGGAGTTAAGAAAATAGAATTGTTCTTAGAGGCGTTCTCAGCTTTTGAGACTTGAGCGTTTTAATAGATGGTTCAAGTCCTTTCTTTTGTCTTAAGAAAATAATGATTTTGCATATAGATAATTTTTTCTATTAGCAAAACAGAAGTTAAATTTTCAATGTTCTGTAAATACCTTCATGTAGCTTCGTAGGTGTTGGAAAAGTACGTATTTTAAAGAAATCTTAATTTCCTTTTTCTGAAGAAATTGTTTTAATCCAAGGTGATCAAAGATTTAATTATCTCTAGTAACTAGTTTTCTGTCAAAATGTACTAATCCTGTGTGAGAAGATCAGGTAATCTTACAGCAATCACAGTTGAGTAAGAAATCAGTTTCTGTTAAGCAGAAAAATTGACATTCAAAAAATGTTTCTGCTCTTGACTAGAATGAACAGATACTTGATGTGTTTAGTGAGGCAACGAAATTCAGGGATCCATCTGTGCATCGTTTTATTCTTAGCGGATGTTAAGTTCTAAAAATATTGGCTAAAAGATGCTGTGGTTCTGGTGCAGAGTTACGTAAGGATAAAGATAACTCTGGAGAACAGTATTTGGTTATGGTATGTGTGGAATTCCAGAATTTTATTCCCCTATGCTTATGGGCATGACACTGGCTAATTATTTTTGTTATGCTTAATCTGCATCAGGAAGAGCCATAGTGTGACTAGCAAATAAGTAGAGAGACCCAAAAGAAGGTGTCTTAATTGTTTTAATTCAGTATGTCTTGGTAAATAATGAACATCTACAAGGTCAGTCTTCCTAGTAACTTGTCCAGAAATTAGAAGTTTGTTCTTATGTGAATCACTTTACGTGTAAGTAAAAATATTTAAGTAGAAGAAACAATTAATTTGGCAATAGAGATCCTATTTAAGAGCCTTCGAAATATTATGAAATGCCTTTTAACTGTACGCGTGTTCAGAAAATAAGCGACTGAGGAAGTCATACTCATCATCAAGTGTAAGTTGGTGATGTTTAGCATCATCTGTGGATGCTAAACTTATAGGTAGTTATGGCTAATTTGGGGTAAGAGTCATGCCGTGACTGAATGTCCTTAATACTTAAAGGAACCACTAAGATGTCTGTGCATCTTTGAACCTTCTCTTTGCATCTCTGCAGTGTTGCCACTTGGCCATTTAGCCACTTTGGGACCATCTTTCCCTGTCGTCATTCCCCTTTATCCTTTTCTCTCTGCTTTTTTGCCTGTTTGCCCACTAATGTGTCTGCTTAACCATACTGTTGGTCATTAGCACTAGCCTGTTGCCACTCAGCAGCTGTGTCCAGGTGTGTGTTACTGAAGCCTCCGGGTTATAAACTGCATGAAAAGCTGCTGTGTAGTTTTTTAAACACGTGAAAGATTTCCTGCATGTTGAGGAGTGATCAGAACATAAACAGATTCTTACTTTTTTAAGGAATTTCTGTCTGTACAATAAGTGCGAGCTTCTTGGCTGCTGTGAGCAATCTCATTGTTGCAGTATCAGCTTTTATCAAGTGATAAATCACTGCATTTTCCTCCCTACAATTTTAATAGGAAATATTATTACCTCACGTAATGTGACCTGTTCTTATTTCATGTGCCTTTGTCAGATTTCTCAGCTAGTAACCTGTGAATCTGGGTTTCTTGACGCTTTGAAATGTTTTGGTCCACTGAGAAAAGCGCAAAGTTTTGGTGTACTTCAAAGATATTTTTTTTAGATGTACGTTTGCCATGTGTGTTAATGATATTGCTGTATGTATTTTGAGCACTGTGGTTTTGCTTATGTCTCCTCTTGGAATGCTTTACTGGTTTATATTTTACTTAACAGTTTTAGTCTGGGTTTCTTGACGCTTTGAAATGTTTTGGTCCACTGAGAAAAGCGCAAAGTTTTGGTGTACTTCAAAGATATTTTTTTTAGATGTACGTTTGCCATGTGTGTTAATGATATTGCTGTATGTATTTTGAGCACTGTGGTTTTGCTTATGTCTCCTCTTGGAATGCTTTACTGGTTTATATTTTACTTAACAGTTTTAGAAACAGTTTCTATACGACATAGTATGAGGATATTTTCAGTAGTGTCTTAACTTTTTTTGGTAGAACAGGTGAATGCAGTGCCAACCCTTTAAGAAGATCTCAGAAGAGCATGAAAAATGATAAATCTCCAATTCCTGAGGGTCACATGTAGTAGCTGCTCAAGGTGTTGGGTTTTTTTCAGTGTCAGTTCAAATATACTTCAAGAAATCTTGTCAGTGTATTTGGGAAAGGAAAAGCATATTGAAAAAGGGTAGAGCAGAAGCATTTCTTGCACAGTTAAACTGGATCAGTAGTGCTGCTTAACTGTAGTGTAGTTAAATGCGTAGCTGATAGAGTTAGGCACAGAAGTGAAACTGTTAATTTTCAGTCCTGGCAGTAACAGTCATAATACAGACCTTCAATCTACATCTGAAAATATTTTTTACAGTGCACATTGTTTGGTTCTCATTTATAGACAGTATTTTCCTCAGCACTAGCAGAAGCTGAATTACCATGCTAAGTTGTTGTTACACTGTGGGTGTGTGTCTGTGCCTCAACATTCTTCTCTGCACAAATTCAAAACGTAGTCTCTGACTAGCTACTGTGAAGAGCACTAACCCTGTCCCAGCCAAGTGCCGCATGCTCGGCCATCCTGTGGTTCTCCTGAGCAGGTAGCATGGCCTTCATCCTAGTCCCAGTGAAGCCGTTCCCTCTGTTTTAATACAAGCCTGTGCGAGGTTTAATCAATGGACTACTATGGCCTCCTAACTTAGACAGAATCTGCTTGAGTCTGAACAACTGTAGTGACAAAAATGCTGTACTTCGTAGAGGCTTTTTCCCTCTCTAAGACACCAAGGCGGCTTAAAAATTGGTTAAAGGAAATAGCTCCATTGCTGTTATTCCTGCTCTGGCCTGCTGTCACGCTTGTTCATGGAAGAAGATTGGAAGCAAATAAAAACCTCTTGTTCTAGCTCAAACTCCCTGTTGGTGTGTTACAGGTTTTCATTGTTAATTGAACAAACTGCACTTGTAGCTGTCCATAGCTCTACTCTAATTTTTTTATGTTCAGTGAGGCTTCCTGAATTACGTGCGTATGTAGTTGCCCCAGTGTAGTGTGGGTGTTGCTGGCTGTGATCTTATCCTGTGATACTTTGAAATTTTCACTCTGCACACATTAATGCTGTAAAACTTATTCACACAGCATTTGTCATCTTCAGCAGGTAAATTAACTCATTAGTATTTGGTGTCCAACATCAATAGGTATTAAAACCTGTTAATACTAGAAGTGATCTGGAATTTGCAGCAGTAGCACTCTGTCTAGTCAGGTGTTTTCAGCGCGACAGTGCTGCAGCTACCTCTGTCTTGGAAATCATTGTGCTTGGAGCCTGCAAGCAGCAAGGGCGCTGTGACAGCCGTGCGTTTGGTGGGCAGGCACAAATGGAACCCTGCAGATCATACAGGTCTTCAGCTGCTCTGTCCCTGCAACTTCAAGGTTGAAGCTATGGCTGTGTCTGCTGTGGTATGTGTTCCATTTTTCCTTTTCACACCTCAGAAGTTCCTCACTGAACATTGAAGGTTTCATGTTTGACAATAAAATCAGTTCTTACCACCCAGTGAACTGTGGCATGCCGTTCAAAATAGGATGAGGGGAATGGAGGCAGTAACATGCATTCTTACTACAATCTGAAATCTCCTTTGTCTCACAGTTGAATATTTAGTGCCCCTGTTTTATTATTTTAGAGAGAATTTAAAAAAAAAAAAAATTGAGGCTTAAGAGTCTATCATTCTTCTGAGAATCACTTCTATCACTTCTGAGATTGAGTACATGACAAAAAAGGTGGGTTTAGCTTCTAGAATATCTAATTCATGCTGTATTTATGAAATGTCCCTGCCAGGGATATTAATTCCCACTTTGCTTGCAGTGCAAAAGCATCCAGGCCAGCTGTTTGATGCTAAAGTGGCCTTTTTATACACAGGCCCCTAGAGGAGAACAACTTTCCCAGTTGTATTCAGTTAAGGTTTAACTCACCTTTTCGGTTTCATCTGGGATCATAATTGTGGACTGTTTGTCTTCAAGTGATGACTGAAGTTAGATTTTTCTTGCAGGTTTTTGAGAGTTTTCATTCCAATTTGACAAATAAATTGCATTTTCATTTTAACTGTTACTCCAGCACTTTAGGAGGGAAACAGTTTGCCACCTTACTGGTAATAAATGTCGCAGACATTTGTTGCTAGCCATCATAGACTCATTAGTCCATTTAAATGACAGGTCCTTCCTATCATGTAATAGGCTGCCCACTGTGTCTGACTATTCAGTAATTGTTAATGTGACGGTCTGTTGAGGCAGAGGAGGGCTGCAGCTAGCAGTTTGAAAGGCATGCATGTATACTGTTAATGCAGCCCTTGTGTGCTTTTGTAGGGTTTACACCACTCTTAATAGGATGTGTAAGGAGTTGCCAGTAGAAGAAAGGAGAATCAGGTTTGGGTTTTTTTTGAGGACAGCAGAGTTGTCACAGGAGGGTCTTGTGCTGAACATAATCCAGACGCTGGGATGCTATCAGGACTGCATATGATAGAGACTAGAAGTAATAGTAATGTCAATGTAATAAGTCAAAATGGTGCTTTACCAGCTGGACGTGTCAAAAAAATCTCTCCAAAAACCATACTTCTCTACTTTCCAGCCCCAGGTTTCTAACAGATGCCCAATACCTACAGCTGCACCAGCTTTACTTCATTCACTGATCACAATATAGGAGAACAAAGCCAATGTGGGCCTGGAATATACATTAGGAACAGGTGGAACAAGAGCTGTATCACCTGAATTTAATAACTTGTCTGGCTTCTACTTAGACTTTTTAAAAGCTACTCTTAATTCACCATTATGGTAGGTAAGATTTTCAGGATTTTAAAGTGTTTTGGAAATGCTGAGAATGAGCCACACTTAGTTTCTGTAGTATCAGAAAAATGGCACTTATTTTGTGCTGATTAAGATCAAATCTGGTCTCCTACTTCAGAGTTCCCTTTAATCTTTTAGGCACCCCTCTGAAACAGCTGTGCAGTTCAGGCAGCATGGTGATATTCATGGTTTTTATGTTCTCCACTGACTTGGGGATCCCTTGCTCTGTCTTTCTAGCTACTGAAGGGGGATTTTCTGACCTTACTGCATGTAAGGAAACAGAACCTACAGCTGTGCCAAAAGGTTAAGGACAGTGAAGGCACCAGACCTTTAAAATGCCTGAGTGACTTAAATGAGAAGATGTGTTGATAAACAGCTAGATCTGGGTAAATAAGTGGGGGACCCTGCTAGGCCAGTTGTTCTCCTTTTCATCTTACACTGCTCGTATCACCTAAGCAATTCAGAAATCCCTTGTTATGGGCATGTATGTGAGAGCTGTGTTACCTGTGTAAGTAGTTACGCCTGGGTAGAGATTGCTGATGAGAGGAATCATAGATGATTGCAAATAAGAGATTGCCTAATCATCCGTGCGGGTAAGTGCTTGTGTTGCACTCACTAGTGTCACACTCAAGCACACTGGCATGCACAGCCCCACCTCCCAGCAGTTCTCCAGCCCTCTGCTGATCTGCTCGGCCAGGTCCTGTGCTTTCTGCTGTGCTGGAAACTGGCTACTCACTGCTGCGTGCTATGGGAAAGAGCAAGTAACTTTAAAGCTTAGTTCACTGTAAGATACCGTGGGAGGAAGATAACTGTAAGAGGCTGTGGACACTTCGGAATGTCTTTTAACATAAATCAATGGGTAAACGCTTCTGGCGTTTTGGAGGATTATCTCTAAGCATTGCTTCAAAATGGTTTCAAAGAAAGCTTTTTGCTGAATCTTACCCTGCTAATGCACCTGTCCTTCTCCAGGGAATTAAGATAGGAAAACATAAGGCTGCACTGCAAAGCTGCATTATGATTTGCTAAGTGCCATTTAATATGTATAGGAATGTCAGCAATTGACTCTCAAAAGGATAATCTTATTGCGTTACCAAACGTAAAAATTATAAACAGAAGAGAGATTAAACTGCTTATCGAGGTACTTGATACCCAGTAGTCTGTGCAGAGCCCAGTATTACTGCAGACCTGTCTCCTCTGTGCCCTCTGCTATATCCAAGGGGTATATAGGGAAACAGACTTTGCTAATAAAGGCCAGCAGATCTACTGCAGTGTGTATGCAGTAGTGATTCTTTTTGGTTTAAATCTCTTGGCCATCTCCAAGGGAAAGGGTGAAAAAATTACTTTCTCTGATGGAAACTTTCCCATCAGTGTAGAAGAGTTCATGAGAGGTCCTGAACTTGGGTTGAGGAGGACTAGAATGATGATGCTGTACTGAAAGGAGACTACTCTCCGATGCTGTTCAAGAGAGTGTTACAGTATCATCTGCATTTTCGTCAACTCCACCTTCTGTATACATGGTCTTCACCAGGCAGTGTACTTGTTATGTAAACAAGCTACTACCTGGTATTTTTCACAGACGAAATAGAAATATTTCAAGTTAAGAAAAGAAAACTTGTTAGGTGCCATAAGGTCAGTTCGTAGGATACTAAAAACTATTCCAGCGTGTGTTGCTCAGTGGCAGCCAAAAACGTGAATGTACAGTTGAGTTTGCTCAGTGGAATCTCCCCACCCTACTCTACTATCAGGGTCTCCAAACATAGGAAATAGGGAGGTGAGAGACATTGCACTACAATTCCAATATACGTGGCCTTGGGTCCACTGTATTGCCTGCCTTTTTTACCATTCTCTGACCTGTTCCTTATGGGGCAGTGGAGTATGATTGGTTTTGTGGGCTTTCCTGTTTCAGGGTTTAAATTTCTAGGCTTACTTTCCAACTCCCTAGCACCACCCCTCCCAGCTCCCAGTGACATGATCTTAGGCCCTGTTAGAGGGACGGGTTTTCTCTTGTATTTGTGCCTCCTGAGATGAAGGCTGCAGGTATGCTTTGGGTCTGCTTTAGCTTCATAATTCTTCCCACTCCTCACAACAGCTCTGATCCTTCTCTTCTTTCCGGGGCCCTTCTAGTCTCTCCCTAAGTAAGATAATGATCAAGCCATCTCCTTTTATGGAATGGAGATCCACCACTTCAGGGTACCTGTTCCAGTACTTGACTCCCCTCATAGTAAAACTAAATTCTTAAAAAGAAGTTCAATACTATTTATTGACTAATAATACATATTCACTCCAGTCTCTTCTATGCCTCTATTTTGATAAAGCAAAATTGTCATCAGTCCTTCAAAGCTGTTCTCTTCGGTTACAGAAGTGTCTGATGCCTGTAGTGCTGCCTGTGCTATGCTAATTACTATTAATCCCTAATGCTTGTAATGCACTAAGCCCTGGAAAAGGAATCACAGCAGGTGAGGGAGTGGAGGCTGTCAGGCCAGGGGCCCAGTAATGTAGAATACATGGTACCAATCATAGTGTTTTGTGTTCTGAATGAAAGGATAAAGTCTTATTTTTGTCAGATAACAAACTGGGGGTTTTCTTAATCACACGGGATAGAAAAAATCAGATAAAAAGAGATCATGTAGTATATCAAATCTGTTCATACTAATGACACTTTTAGCCATATCTTTAATATTGCTATTAAGAGGGACTTCAATAAATCACCCAGCGTTTTATTTAATTAAGTAGCCTGTAATAGCTCAATGTGCTCATAGCTTCCTCTTGAAATTCCAAAAACACACTGTGCTAATGCAGCTAATGGAAAGTCCGTCACTACACCACCTGTCTGTTTGCGATTTGCAAGGCCTATTAAGCCTATTTATCATTCTGCTGATAAGGAGCAGAGAAGGAATAAAGAGGTCAGGATAATTTTCATTGAGGAAAATGGTATTGAATTACCTGAATCAAAGACAGCAATGCACAGCCTCCTTTTTCAGTCAGGAAGGCAACAACTTAATTTGACACTTAGATTTTCAGACATACTTGTGGATGAAAAGTGCGTTGCCTAAATTTTTTTCTGTATTAAATAAAAAAAAGACTGCACTTTGATTGTTTTGGGGGTTTGGCATTTAATGAAAAAAAGGGAGGGTTCCGCTTCAACAGTAGGGAATTTACACAAAATCACCTCTGGGTCAGAATGGAAGTAACTGTCTTTTAAAATGTTTATCTGGGGTTGGTTGGTTTGTTTGTGTGAATGCCAGAATTTCAGAAATGAAAAGGACTTCACCTTTCTAATTCAGACTGCGATCCAGAGGTCAATTTAATGAACTTCAGTTGATTTTAGCTTTGCTGTTGCTTTGTTTCCATGCTTGACTGGTGTTACGTACATGGAGAGCTAACAGAACCCATACCAGACAACTGGGCTGGTGCCTCTGCGGTTATGTGAGTGTTGGCAAAGGGAGGTTAGAGCTGAAATGTTTGGGCATATTGCAGATGTTTCTGATCACTGTAGGTAAATAACCAGTCTCTCCTGTGCTTTAAAGGTCTTTGCTGCAACTCAGCCATTGGTGCAAGTAACAGCATGGCTTGCTTGCTCTGATCCAGAGTCCCTGTCCCACAGAGTCATCCACTGGGGCTTCTCTATGAAGTTCCTACCACCTTTCCTAACATCTATAAAAAGCCAAAATGAAAACTTAATTGGCAGTGCTGGTACCCAAAGGCACCAGTGCTCCTTGAGGCCATGAAATAACAATGTAATTTCTTGGCATAGATGTTTGAGGCATAGGGGTGAAACAGTTGAGCTCTACCTGTGTACACAAAAAAGTGTTTGACTGGACTCATCTTTTCGGTAAAGTTCCTCTAGCTAAATAACATGAAGGAAGATGGTGTTGTCCATGTCAGGAAGATACAGTCAAGCTTTTAAAATACTATTTTCTTCAACTTTGCTACTGAGGAAAATGGTGTTTTCTGATGTTCTTTTGTATGCTTAGAAAGGAAGTGGTTTTGCAACAGGGATATGAAATGAGCGAAAATTGGCAACTAAAATATCTTGTCAAATAGTCACTCAGCTTACCAAAAAAAAAAAAAAAAAAAGTTAAGTTAGAATAGCGTTAAAAGAAATACCAGTTTAGAAAAGAACAAAACCTGAATGTTTGAGGAAAAATGAGGGGAAAAAAAAACCCCAAAACTGGAAAGCATTAGTGAAAAGTTCTTCCATGAAAGAACTTTATTTGATCTGGCATAGAATTGTGCATCAGTATGCATACAGCAGGGACAGTTCTATTACTTTCAAATGTAAAGTGCCATTTAATTCTTTTTTCTGCCTTTAGGAAAGTTCTGTGCACTATTAACAGTATTAGATTAGGTTCTCATTTTGAAAGGAAAATAACCCCAAGTAATTCTGCCTTCTTTGCTACACTTCTCAAAATTATCATACATAAGAGTAAAGAAAGGAATGGGGGTGAAAATAGTAGTGGGAGGATAAGTAGAAATGTTGAAATACGGGAGTTTTCTTTTATATAACTAAATATATCCAAATTTATAATTTCTGGTGAGCCCTGAGTGTTGTGGGTGTTCTGTTTCTCAGAGTATATAAGATAAATTCCCTTGTGAAGGTCTGTAGAAAGATGCCTATAAACTGTGTAGAATAAAGCCCCTTGGAATGGAGCTTTAATATGCAGGCTGGCAGTATCACTACTGCAGTGTTGTTAGCTGTACTGTAGCCGAGTACCTGTGCTAGCAAAGAGCATGCTGGTTTCTACTCACTTCCTGCTGTGTGTTTTCCTCTTTTTATGGCTGGCTGAGCCATCCCAGTTTCGATGGGTGTTGAAAGAACCAAGTTACTTGAATGTCATGTGGACATACGAAGAACAAAAGTGGTTAACTGGTGGACATACAAAGAAAAAAGTGGTTAACTGATATAAGACGTAATATTTTTACTTGGGTTCTTTTTGTCATTTTTGCTGTGTGCATTCTGCTCTTGCTACCCAGGCAGAGCTAGCCAAGCATTTTTCAGGAAATGAAGTGAGCAAGGTAAAGCATTTGTTAAATAAAATAGTGGAAAACTTGCTCAGTCACAGTTCTCTAGTTCTTTAAATCCTAGCATATTTTTTTAAGAACGAATGGGAATGTTCCCCTGGCTTTGATTAAAAAAGCAGTTTTTAAGGGGTTTCTGGGGGGAAAAAAAAAAATTATATTGTGATAGGTTCTGAGAGAGTACCCTGTCAGACATCCTTCCCTTCGCAGTCTGATAGTCAAAGGGAATAGATTATGGGGCTTATCAGAGTCCTGAATTACATAGAGTAGACATCTATTTTGATTAAATTTTGCCACTCCAACAGTGTGACGCCAGTGTAGATTTTAGTAATTTAAAGCTTATTCTTCTCCAGGATGGCACCTATGGCTTGTAAACATGAAGGGCTAGGCTACAGGCTAATTCTAGCTTAACCTACCAACAATCAACTGAGAATATAGATATTAAAAATAGGCTGATTTATATATATATATATGTAGAAAACAGAGTAACTAGAAATGTAATGGAGATCAGAAACTTACTGAATGCTATAAAATCTCAATAAAAATTATGTATTGCTGCAGTAGCTTTATCTGGGGGAAGGAATGGGGGACTACAATTCTCCTTTTTGTTGCTTAGATCACATTGGAAAGATTATTTGATAGTTATGTTTCAGAGTGTGTTTATTTCAGTCCTGTCTTAAGTGAACAACATGCTATTCTGTTAGCTTCTACATCAAAAGTGAAAATGCCCCTTTAATAGCAGCAGAACACTTAGAGCAAATGCTTTTCTTAAACAAATAAAAACACCACCAAAAGAACCACCCCACACCCTAAAACTGGAGTGTAGCCTGAACTCACAGGAAGCTTGCAGGACCTCATCTTCCTAGGACACTGAGCGTAGGGCCCAGCGCAGCAGAATGCCTGCGAGCGTACTTTGGCGGTGTCTGCAAGTCCCGTGTAAGTCAAAGGGATTGCCTTCAAAAGGTATGTAATTCTCTGCAGTTGTTAATGCCAAACATTATTAAAGAAAAAAAAAAGTTAAGTACTAGTAGCCTTCAGAACTCTGTATAAATGGCTAACACGGTAAGAAACACCAGCCGAGTAGCAGATTTTTTTCATTCTTTCTAAATATTGAAGCTTACAAATTACTTTTCCAGCCAAGACCTGTACTAAACTTGGTTTTTCCCTGAGTGTTTATCCAACAGCTGTTCTCCTAAGGGACTCCCTTCTGAATTATTCAGTTCAGAATGTAACATATACTCCTACCTAGGGAATTGGAATATTCTCATAAAAGTAGAAATAAGAATCCAATTAAGTCCCATAGTCTCTGTAATGGCCCAAGTACCTCCAAACTGCTCTTGGTATCTCAGACCCCAGCGTCAGCTATGTCGGTGCAGCACTGACAACGTCTGTGAAATTGTACCAGTTTCAATGAGAGGTCAATCTGGTCCTTTTTGGCTCTGGTGGTGCCAGCAGAAATGCTTATTGTTGCAGGGTGAAACAGGGGACACGGAACAACCTGGCAAGCTGTGAAAAGGCCCCTTGGGAAGAAATGCTTTAACAAGAGGAAGATTAAAAAAAAAGTATTAAGAATAGTGCTAAAATACTGGATGAAGAGTACTGTACTCAAACTGACCTTGTTGCTAGTTCTTGGAGAAAGAAACACGAAGCCTCAATGAAATTTTTCCCAAATCCCTTTGTTTGAAGCATAGTTAGACAATCTGCCTAATTATTTTTGGCAGTTAGGCTAAGTCTTTTTTGAAAGCTTGTCATAGTCAGTAATATTCTGGTAGAGTAATTGCTTTTTCTGCACACCTCTTGTATTTTATGTTTTCATATTATTGTTTTTATTATAAGCTCTGCAGGGAATTTTTCTCTCTGCCAAACCATTTTATATCCTCGCCTTATATTCTGCCTACTTACTCCTTGCCAGATTTCCCTGTACTGATCTCTGACAACCACCACAATTTAAGAAGAATGTGTAAGTTATTTTTTGTATTTTTTTTAAATTATCACCAAAAATGAAATACCATTTTGAGAAATCAAAAAATGAAAACCATAGGCTGGTGATTGAAAGAATTCTTAAGCATATTAAATAATTCTCATCTTGGCACTGCCAAAACCAGGGAGAGACTTTAACTCCACGTATCATCTTCACAGACCCCAGCCACTGTGGCTTGGGATGCTGCCAGCGCTGTTCCCAGGCAGCGATGCCAACGTACACTCCTCGTTACGCACTCATATTCCCCATCCTTTTTTTTTTTCCCTTTGGCCAACAGTAAGCTGCATTTGAGCACATGCAGGCAGTATTCCTTTAAAAAGAACAAATGCCTCCCACCTGTTGTCATACGGCACGTAAGTAGACAACTCTTGGGAATTTCAGTCCTTCAGATAGATGAAACATCGTATTGGAAATTATGGAAAATACTGGCATCTTGTAGAGACATTGCTAGGTGCACTCGTTTGAATAGATACGACTTACTGTTGGTAAGAACAGTGCGAGAACCTTCTAAATGCATAAGTAGTCTTCAGCTAGTGTGGCCAGCATCTGTCGTGTCGACTTGGCCACAATGAAGCACGTGTACTTTAGATGTCCTGTTTGGAGTGATCTTGTTTCTTCCACAGTACACATCCTCTGACTTCTAAGTCCTGTGATCTTTTTTTGCGCCTTCCAATGTAAAAGTATTAATTCTGATAAAGATTTATCAGCTTACTTTCTGACCATACCAAACCTGTTTTAAGGAGTGCCACACGCCGGTGTTGGATGGAAGCCCTGTTTCAGAAGCACTTAGGAGAGGTAAGAAACTTTTGTATGGTATGTAAAAACAAAAGCACACCCAATATTCAGAACACCATTAATATTAAATATTGGATGTTTATACCACTTGAAGTAGACAGGTAAAAGATAGCTTTTCACAGAGCCTTCAGAGCAGTGGGGTTTTTAACCTTTCTCAATTTAGGGGACTGAAAACTTCCAAGGAAGTGTGGATCTTGGATGTTTTTATGATGGGAATTTGGACAGTGGAGTTGTGTGATGTAGTTTTGCTGAAGCAATTGTTACTTTCTCTGGTGTGAGTCAGATCAATGCAATATTCTGAAGAGAAGCGATTTCCTTAACTGAGTTTGAAAATCTGCATCCTTAGTGTAAGAAAAAAATAATTCTGTAATTCTGTAAAAGTGCAGGCAGTCTAGCCTTAGTGTTCTAGAAAGAAGGGCTGAGGAACTGTACCTCCGTTGCAGAAACTATTCTAACGCACCACTGAAATTGCGTGACTGAAGGTGGGAGAAGTACTGGTTCAGGCTCTCATCAGGCAGGGAGGTTCATCCATCCTTGGATGAAGAATAGACAATACTACAAAGAAAGCTCAAGAAAAGGGTTTTCTTATTTCCAAGGTAGGAAATGTAATTCTTTCAGGCACTCTAAAAAGAGGAGGTAGTCAAGTAACTTGTATTTTATAATTCCTATGAGAACTAGACATTCAGAGAAATCATCAGTTCATGCCATTTAAACCAAGAAAGGTCTCTTTTTCAGTTTCTCAGTAATACATAAGGCACTACATTGAACTTCAGTGGTGTGACATATCTTGTCCAATAATTGGTCTTTCATAAGTGCTTTTACTTGACATTTTCTTTTTTACCTCAAGTATATCTGCGTGGTTTGTTATATAGGCAGCATTATGTTTCAAATCAGTCTTTGTCAAAGTTCTTAGAAGGTATGCTCTGAATGTCCAATTGATCATTATTCCAGAATAAAAGGTATTAAAGAAGAAGAAGAATTCAAGATTCTGCATCCAACTAAAATTACTTAGTGGTTTTGTGGGTAGTGTCAGACCTTACTAAAGGTAGATGGCTCTGGGCTAATAAGCATTTAAAACCAGAAATCTCAGCCTCTGCATCAGGGGTGTTTTGTATCACCCTTTGACCTTCTTGTTAGCCATCTTTGTCCTCTCCAGGAAGGTTACAACATGCAATTAAGAAAATAAGCTGTAGCTAACTACCAGCTGTCCTCATGTTGTTTAAGTATCTGACAACCCTACTACGGGCACAGATGACATACAACAAGCGCATCTGAACAGGGCAGGTTGCACAGCGTATGCGTCGGGTAAGGCGTCTGCATAAAACATCACTTGCTCTGCAGTTCAGTCCTGCTCTGCATCTTAATGCCCAAAGCTACCCAGGGCGTTTCTGGATCCTATAGTCTTCCCTGCCTTGATGGACCTAGGCCTACAGTTGCTACTGCTTTTTCTCCACCACCTTCCCCCTGCCTCCCCCTGTTCCCTTTTCTTTCCTTATAAACTGTGACAGACACACACCACCTGAAATCAAAATTTTGCTCTTAAAATGATGAAAACAGAGTGCTTCTCCTCTACTTTCTCATTTGTAGGCTCAGATAGACAAATTAATCTAGTTTTAAATTGTAAGACACCACCTAATAGTTGCATGGGGTGACCTAAATTGGTGTAAAATGGTCACTTTATGTTAGTGCCTCCTTTGGGGTAGAATGTGTTTATTTTTAAAATACCGGGATAATGATTTCCAATTTATGTAATTGCGCTTCATTTTCTTTGAGTCCTAAGGCTGTTGAGTTTCATGAACATGAAAATAGTGTGCTTATTGCTGCAGCAGAGCTGTTATTGTAGATGATCAGAAGCAGAAATATTAAATAGCATAGAAATAAATGGTGGACATGACTGAATGTGAGATGATGATAAAAATGTAAATGGAAGCCAAGTACCATTTATCTGTCTTGGTTTCTGGACACAGCTCTAACACAGAACTGTGTAGCAAGAACACTCCTCATGTTGCTTAATGGCTTGTAAAGACTTTCTAGCTTGGAATAATGAAGATTGTTTTATGAGGGAAGCTTTTTCCTGTGTTTGATCCTAAATACATCCTGTACTTTATCAGCAGTTACAACAAATTTGTGCCATAGTAGTGTATGATGCTCAAATAAACAAATAGCAGCAAGACATTATCTTCCTTGAAGTCGTCTTCTTTCATAGTGGACTTGATCTAAAAAAAAAAAAAGGCAAAATAGGTTGCAATAGCTGAATAAAACTTTGTGTGCTCTGCAAGTATAGATTTCCAGATAATTATATAATTTTCCTCACTTTACTCTGCATGTTCTTGCTCTGAAAACCTAATATGGCAAACTTACTGACAGTTATTTATGAAAGGCTGGAGGTATTTAAGAAGACTAGAGATATGCAGGAGATCATGGGAGGTAGGTAAGCAAATAAAATACAAAATACTGTACCAGTATTGACAGGTTTCTGCTTGCAATCTAGTCCTGTTATCTCTTTCTGGAGCAAGGGGACAAAGTGGTAGGGACTTGAGTATCATCAGAAAGTTGCTTCTACTCCAGGTCATTTAGTGTCCAGAGGAGGACTTTAAGACAGACCTGTTTCAAAACTGCAGGTATGTCTGGCTGTATTAGCGGTGGGTGGGTGGTTAATACTGTGAGGCAAGTTTGCCTGTCTTAGAAATGAAAGGTGAAGCCATGTGTTACGGAGGAAGACCCCTTGTGGCAAATAGATTTGAGATACTATTTGAGAAAGTCTCAGTATTACAGTCAGAGTATTGCCAAGGTCAGTGAGTGATTTGCTGTGTAATTGCTGACTGAAAGTTTAAGGTTGCCTGAGGGCTGTTCCAACTTACACAGGCAAGTTTTCAATAAATGTGACAAAGCTGTGGCTTTTCTGGGTTGTTTCTTCTTCATACTTTCTTTCTTTGTATGTCAATATGCAGTTTAACCCTTTCACACCTGGCAAAGCTGCTATAGCATACATGTCTAATAGTATGTGATCAGTTGCTAAAGAAGCACTGAACTGACTTCTGACTAATCTGAACATGTGAGATGCATACAGCCAGCCAATTTTGTCTTGTGATTTTCAGCTGCATTTCACAAAGAAAAAAATCTTGAGCAAATGATCTAATATGTTGGGAGACTGATTTAATAAATGTCAGTAGCAACTTCATATGAAATAGGTGTCCCATGTGAATTATTTCACCGAGGAACCAAATTTACTTTAATAACCTGTAACTTCAGCTCCCCTGAATTTCCGTGCTGAATAGGCTTTCTGATTACTTCAGCTATCTAAGCTAGAAGAAGCCGTGGTCATCTAGTGTGGGCTTTAAACTGATATGAGCAGCTCAACTGGCCTTTAACTTACTTACATTACCTACCCTACACCTCTGAATGAATGAAACTGGAACATCTTAGCCACTGTGGATGACCACCTGGTTCTCCAAAAGAAATCCTTTTACCCTGTGCTTAAAACTTTCCGCATCTACAGATGATGACTAGAAAGATGGTGTGTTTTTAATACGCTACTGTATAAAGGTGTATCTGTCCAGCTAAATGAGAAAGCTTTTCTTGTCTTTAGGTGTTTGTACCATACTTTTTGGTTAATTTGGAAATTAAGCATCAGAGTTATTGCTGCTTTATAGCAGCGGTTGCCAGGTCACGTTACCAAATATTTGTGATGGAACAGCAAAACTAGGACTCTTGCCAACAGAGAAGCCCATGTAAAAGGAAAAATTAATAAATACAAGACTTGAAGTTTTTCCCAATATTTTGATCATTTTTTTCTTGGTAGTAATTGGTAATTTTTGGGGGGTTTTTTCCGTTCATCTTTTCAGTACTGTATAGATGTCTAAGAATAGGTAGATCCCCACAAGCAGATTAATTTCTGATTCCATGTCCTCTACCAGAAAATCCATAAAGTCAGCAAGATACTTAGGGGAGGGACTATTGATTTTAACTTCTTTTTTGTTCTAAACACTTTAGATCACTTGTAAACCAAACAAATGCATTTCTTGAATGTTTTATTTCTTTATTTCTTAATTTTCAATAAAAAAATTTGAGATGTGTTTCTCAGCAGACTAAGTCTCTCTCTTCTAATATATAAAAAAATGTAACTCGGGGGGGGTGGGGGTGGAGTGGGGGTGGTGTTCAGTTAAGGAATAAAAACCTAGTTGCAAATGCTTAAAATGATTCGTCAGCAAAGTCACTAAAATCCAGATGTAATTCTTAATGCAATGTTGCTGTTGTGCACTATTAAAAGTGTTCATGTTTAAGTTTTTTTTGGAGCTTTTAGTTACTTTGTTTTTACAGTAGAAATAACCTGGTAGACTCTGGCCCTGTAAAGTCCAATCACTTTGAGTAGACTAATGAAGTAGCTAATTCTACATTACTACATTTTTTTTTTTTTACTCTTGGAAGTGGGATCAGTAAGGAATCAGATCACTACTACCAGTTATGAATGTACAGAAGCATTGCACATTTTTATAGATGGTTTAATGCGCCAAACTTCTGTCCAAAACTTCTTGTGTGATATTGGATATGTTTTTTCCACATTTTAATTTCTTAGACCAAACTCCTGATTAAGAACAGTTTTACTGACTCTTGCTAATGCTTGAACAGAAAATACCAGGTACTAGTTCTTTTTATGTAATTTCTCTTTATTTTTGCGGAGTGATTGTATTTTCTGTCAGGCCAGGGGTGGTGATCTGGGGAAGAAATTTGTCCTGTTTAAAAAAAAAGTCTGAGTTCTAGCTTGCCATTTGTAACACCACAGGGCAATCTGCTTTTGCAGAGCTGAGACACATACCTAATTTCAACTTTCAAGCAGTTATAAAATGCAGGGCAATTATCTTGATTTCAGTGGTGTATTTAGCACCCCAGGACATTGATCAGGGCGGCCAATCACATGGAGGAAGTAATTCCAAGGTAGGTACTGCTGGAGAAGAGACCCAGACTATTTTCAGAATAAAGCATGGAATTTGATGTTTCTTCTGTTTTTATCTGCAAACCTTTCCTGTTTAAAGCCCCTTTGGCTTACATGTGGAAGGAATTTCTATGGTTTTCTATATGCTTAAATTATGTTGTCAAAGGCTGCTATTTTTGTGAAACCAACTATAATCTCTGATTATCCTCTGTGTAAAAACACGAGAAAACAGAACAATAACATGGGTGTGAAGTAATGGATGTTAGTTCTCTTTGTCTTCATCAGACCTACTGTCTGGTTAGGGTGACAGACTAGTAGGTAGGTATAAGATGGTGCAGGGAACAGCCGTAACGTTCAGAGATCCACATGTAACTCCAAGTCCTTAGACAGGTGGGGGAATCGCTCCTCTCCGTGCAGTCACCCCAGCCAGGGCAGCGTTCTGCAGCCTGCAAGCGGGGATGCAACAATCTGTTTATCTGTTGCCTCTTGGGAAGGGACTTGTTTAGGCATTGCTTTATGGAAGGGCTGTTGATGGTGGTGAGGTACACGCTCTGGATTGTAATATAATGTAATTTGTAAAAATCTTTCACAAATAGGCACTGGCGTTTCAAGCACAGAAGGAAGCCTTAGACAAAACCTGCTGATCTTCACGGTGTTCTTTTTCTGGTTTTATTCATAACATCTTCATACACAGAATCTCTGTGCTTTGTGGACTCCTCAGTCATTCGCTTCCACAGAAAAGGCTGTAAGAGTTGGGACTGGGAGTGATGATGTACATATGATCTCCATTGTGTTTTCATGGACAAGCTTTCACTTTGGATACCTTTATTAGTATAAAAGTGGGGGGGGTGGGAATGATTTTTTTTCCAAGAGGTTCATTGCTTAGCTACAAGTCTATCAGAGACAGTTATCCTTTTTTTCTTAAAAGGTCATCAGGACATCAAGAAGCAAAATCACACCAGAGACATCAATACAACTGTAAGGGTTCAACAAATCTACAGTCTTGCCTTGTGATCCTTTCTCATATTGGCAAGTGTTGTCTCCTTGTCTTTGACACATCTTCATTTCTGCTAGCAGGATTTATTTTTTTTCCTTATTTTCAAATTATAAAGCTGGTAAAACAGGGCACTTCCTGCAAGATGCTGATTAAAATTGAATGTTGTATATAGATAAAGAAGTCTTTGTTATTTGCTGTCTTGCCCTCTCTCTCCCTGCCCAGTATAACTTTCTGGAAGATAAGGAAGACTGATTGCCAAGGAAATGCAACCTTTTTTTTTTTAATTTACTGAAATACCAACTTCTGTTGCATTTGAAATCAAATGTTGTTATATGCTTAAGTTGGCATGTGAGAATATGTTGCTTTTCAGTTTTGCCAATGATACAGACTTCTTATTTAGGTGCTTGTTTGCAAAAACAAATTTCATTACTTCTGTAAAAATTGGGTATGTTGGGTATGGTTCTTGGTAATCTGAGATCAAGTAAGTTGGAGTTCCTTCCAAGTTATTTTCAGAACAGGCTGAAGTGTAGCCTGGGAAAGGGGTCATTAATTTTTAAGATACATGCCAGGAAATAATGGTATACTTGATGTGAATTCATCCTGGCTGTTGTGGTTTTTCTCATTCTATGTGTAGATATATAAAAGGTATATATTTTATTTCTCAGTAGTGATAGCACCTCATCTGACCAATTTCCACTACATCTTTACGATGTGGGACAACCTGGATCACTAGTGCTTATTAAGCTCTTAGAGCTGTATACACATGGAGTGGAAGAGAGCTGTGTAAATAATGAAATCACGTGAAGTATGCAGAGATGAGACATGCTATGTATAAGTGACAGTGGCAGGGCTCTTGGACATTTTTTCAGTACCTGTACCCTCTAGGGCACCTTCTTAACAGTTTATTTATCTACATAAGTAAGGATTACTGTAGCTATGAATTTACTTCTTTTTGCCCATTTTCCAGTTCTGTCATACTTGAAAATGTCACTTGCTATTTCAAGTAACAGTTGGAGAGATAAAGAAATTCACTCAAGTTGGAAGTGAGGTGTAATACATGCAAACTTTGATCCACCAATGTAGTTGCTAGTATGAAGCATGAAGCTGCTTTCTGAACTGGTTGGGAGCCAGTAAAGGCTGACAGTAATGAGACAGTTACCACTGAAGTGGGATCATTATCATGCTGGCTTCTAAGTTTTGATGTTTTTTAATAAGCTTATAATAAGGTCTGGTATGTAGCGCCCTTCTGGCTGCCTTCAGGATATGATGACATTATTTGTTAAATTAAAAATTAGTATATTATAGTGTTCAAATATAAACATGGCTACTACAAAGCTTTTGTTACTACAGTTGTGGAAGAAATTTCAGTACTGCATCCCATTTTACATCACATCAATGATGTGGCATTGAAAAATACCAATGAAAGTATTTGAAAATATCTCTTCAGCAAAATTGCCCTCAAATTCTCAAACAAATCCAGCAACTGAGAGCTTTCAGAGAAAAGTAAGAAGTGTACCCAGAGCTAATTCAGATCTTGAGCAGTATCTATCTACACTCGGGTGCTCAGGGTAATTGGAGTGAACAAGATGTGATCTAAACTCCTGTGGATTCGTACTGGAAACAGATAGCTGTTTTCTGGTAGCTTCAGTTTGCCATATGGGAAGCAGTGCACACATTGATCACCTGAGAGCTTACCTACCTGTGAGGTTAATGGACAGGGGATGAGCATGCGCACTTGCAGTGCCAAGCCTTCCTCTGGACTGCCTGCAAATGTGGAATTCTTCGTATGCGCCACTTAAAAAGTCCTTGGAAATGGAAGTCAATTGCTTTGTGCTGAATGCATACAATAGTGTCAGCACAGGGAGCTAGTGAGATGTAAATTCACACCCCAGTGTAATGTGTCCTAATTTCTCCAAGCCTTAGGGCCATCTTACTCCCGAATGAGAGCACCCAGATAGAGATTTAAATGCATTTATTCTTTATAAGGTTTCAAATACTCCTGCTGTTGGATAACCTTAAGCGTTTCTGCCGGATCAGGGTATTAGCTGCTTAATCATGGAAACTGCACAGGTTCAGTTTGGTTCTGGGTTTTGTTTTGTTTCTTTTTGCAATCCCCTTCCACCCTGCTTGGCAGAATATTATAATACAGACTCTTCCTTGACTTCTAGTGTTGGATAGCAAACAGCTCTACTTGAATAAAGAGTTTGTTTGTTGCAGTGTGAACTGATATGAACAGAAATTTGTTGTGAGCCATTATCTCATATCCCCACCCCAATTTGTTTGGCCGTTCCACCTGGGCTTTGAGGTGAGCTATGGAACTCCTGTGCCTGCAATCAGTTCAGGAGTATCAGCTGAGGCCGAGCAGTGGGCCAAGGGGCTGTGTGGTGGTGCTTTGTTTCCGACTGACTCCTCTTCATGCCCAGTCTGAGAAACGAAGACTTTGCAAACTGACTCTTCTTTCCATTACTGGTAGTATTAATGTAGTCCTATTCTGCATTAGAATAAAAACTCGTAGCAGAACAGTTGTCTCTTCAGGGTGAGGTTTTGTCAGGTGCTTTTTGGATCCAATTACAATACTACTTGCATGTGTTCTGGAGCAGTATTAGCCATGTTGCAGTGACAGCACTATCCTATCCTAACCTGCTATCCTAACCTGTTTTGTGGCACAAACACTGATTGATTTAAGTATGGCAAGCTTCCCCCCCCCCCTTTTTCCTGTTACAGTAAAATATTGGAATGTTATGTGGAAACAGAGGGGACTTGCCTTTTGCTACTTTCCTGTCAAGGCACACTTCCCCACTACCACCTCCCCCTTTTATCCAAAGGAGAGTTCTTGAAAGAGAACGGACCACATGAACAAAGATTTAAGCCTGGCTTATGTGTAGTGTTTGGGGGTTTTTTCTTTTAGGAATAGCAGTTTACAGCTATGTAGACTACACATACCAATTCTTATGTACATATATATATAAATATAGACTGCTGTAGCCAGCAATGGTGCTATACACCCTGGAAAAATTTTCCCACCTAAACTGTACTGATTTATGCTGTGATGATGTTACTGGATTTGGGTTCTGTTGGAGTGTTTTCCACAAGCAGGCCTAGGTGTTTGCAGGCAAGAGGTTCTCTCTCGTTTCCTCACAGCAGAAAACTGGCTTTTAAATGTGCGTCAGGTGTTGGGGGTAGCCTTACGGTGCTGGACGTGGTCACGAGCGGCAGCAGGGAAGGGAAGCGTTCCTAAATGAGGGCTCTTGTATTTCTGGCACCAAGGATGCTGCAAGCTGGGGCGAAAAAAAAGGG
>NW_010248598.1:0-1031 GCF_000690775.1 Eurypyga helias
AAGACAAGTGATGCAGATGAAAACAGTTGCTCACCACCAAGTGACTGATGCCCAAACAGTTCCCCAGCCGTCCCCACCCTGGCAACCTTCCCCACTTTCCCCCTCTCCCCCCCCCATTTATATGCTGAGAATGACATCATATGATAGGGAATATCCCTTTGGTCAGCTGGGGTCGACTGTCCCAGCTGTATCACCTCCCAGCTTCTTATGCATCCCCAGCCTACTCACTGGTGGGGTGGGGTTAGGAACAGAAGGCCTTGACTCTGTGTAAGCACTGCTCGGCAGTAACAAAAACATCCCTGTGTTGTCAACACTGTTTTCAGCTTAAAGCCAAACAACAGCCCCCTACTAGCAGCTGTGAAGAAAATTAACTCTGTCCCAGCCAAAACCAGCAAAATTGGACCCATGTTCCGGATACAATTTGCATAATTCAAGTGCCATGTAATTGAAGTATCCCCTGTCCTTCAGTATGTAATGATTAAAATTCTTAAATATATATTTCCTGGGCTTCACACAGCTACAGCTGTCAATGAATCTATGAGTGCTGAGGTTCCCTGAAGAATCCTGAATTAGGTGCTCATAAAATAAACATGAATAATTACAAGGTGCATTTTTGTGCTATTTTGACTGCAAAATTATTTGCATATTTCATAACATATTTTCAACCAAGGTCTTCTGTAGCAATGTACAAAATTATTTTTCCACACTTAAATGTTTACATTACTAATATAGAAAAAAGTATATTTGATGAGAGCTTTGCAAAGTCATTGAGCACTCATCTCCAATTTTCATTTTTTATGCTTTCCCACAGTGTTAGCAGAGGCCCTCGACCAAACTCTCAGAAGAAACAAATTATTATAACTTCATTCAACTGAAACTATGACAATTCACACCAGCTCTCTCCTGCATAGTATACACACCAGTGAAAGAAGAGCAAGAACAGAATCGGAGCCCTAAGAACACCAACAGAGGAGAAATGATACATATGATGAGTTTATTTCAAGAGACATTAATTAGAATCATAGAATCAT
>NW_010248599.1:0-268 GCF_000690775.1 Eurypyga helias
TCCCGGTGGGAGAATTTGGGTTCGGGGCCCGTGGGGTGACTGTCCCCCGTGTAGCGATGTCTGCGTGCTGAGGGGGTCACAGCCCTCCCTGGCTGCGTACACGCTCCTGTGGATCCCGTCCAAGGTCGTGGATGGACATTTATATGTGGAATTATTCCCCCTTTTCCAGTTTGTGCCGGATTTCTGGGCTTGGGAGTGGTGCCTTTGGCATGGCGGGTTCCCAGGCATCACTCCCCCCTTCCCATGGCCGTGGGCTTCCCCCTCCCCC
>NW_010248599.1:301-8233 GCF_000690775.1 Eurypyga helias
TCATCCCGCGCTGGTTCCTGTGTCAACACAGGCTTTTTCTTCATTCTGGAGTTGGAATGGAATACTTTGAAAATACTTCCATGAACTTCTAAAAAGTGACCTAAAAAGAGCCGGAGGCTTCGTCAGCAAAGACGCTGCCAGCCCTGACCTTTCCATGCCGCATCCCAGCCCTGCTGGCAGGCAGGACCTGCCAATATCTTCCTTTTTCACCAAATTGAAGGCACGGAGGGGCACGGGCTGTTGCCTGGTTTCAGCGTGTGTTGCTCCAAACCGGGTGAGGAGTGACCAAAAAAATAACCCCACGATGGGCTGATGCTGCTCTCTGGCTCTGGGGCAGTTCCTCTGGGATCCCTGGGCCTGTATTGACCAGGGAGCGGAGTTTGGCTCTTGCTAAGTGGGACTTTTAGTTTTCATTAAGCCAAAAAAATAAGGAAGGGGGAAGAAGAAATTCGAAGTGTTTGGTGTGGAGAAACAAAGGATGTTCAGAATGTCCCGAGCTGGCCAGGAAGGATCCCGGTGAGGGGACAGATGTGCCAAGGGGAACGAGAAGCATTTGGGAGCAGGGCCGAGCTGGGCATCCCAAACGCAGTGGTGGATTCGGGAAGGGCGCGTCGAGGGTCCTGCTCATCCATGGCCACCCCTCCGTTCTCCCGCTGGGGTGCGTGCTCAGCCCAAGGAGCGAAGCTGCGGCACGGGGGGTGCTTTTCGCCCGGGTTGGGTGAAGGCGTCAGCCCTGTGGGTTTCCCCGTGGTTTCACCCCGTTGTAACACACGGAGATGTTGGTGTCTCCTGCTTTCGGTTCGCTGGTCTGTCACGAGTCTTTTCCTTTTTCCTTCGGGCAGCTTGGCTGTGGAGCGTGCGGAGGAGCCAGGAGGCAGCACGGGAAGGAAGGGCACCGGGATGCTGGTCCTCAAAGGACTGGTGACAGTAGCAGTGCTCCCATGGAGAAGAGTGGAGCCGTGGTTTGGGAAGGGGCCACAGGGACCCCTCTCTGTGCCTGCTCCAGAGACCCACTGCCCCTGGAAAGGAGCCCCTGGCAGTCGGGCTGCAGCTCCTACCCAGGTCTCCCACCAAAAGAGCCCAAATTGGCTGAATGAACAATCCCCGTGTTCAGCACCGAATGCCAGGGAACCTGTTGCCAAGGCTGGAATTTCTCTCTTGATCCGATTAACCTTTGTGTCCGTGCAAGCAACTACATGTACCAGCCGAACATGTGCTGGAAGCTTTTGCCAGGTCTTCTCGGAGCATCTGGGCTGCACGTGATGCGCAGTGCCCGTTCCCATGTGGAAAGCCCCCAGGGACACCTCAGGAAGCACTGTCAGACCCTCGTGTGCCACACACTGATGCCGTGGCCGGAGGTCGGGGCACATCGAGATGCTCCCCAACCTGCACTGTCCCTCTGGAGAGGGGACAGAGTTGTTGAGCAGAGGTGAAGAAGGGTCCCGTTGGCACTTCCCTTAGTCACGCTGCCGGTGCCTGGCTGAGCATCACCATCACATCCCAGCCAAGGTCCCAAGGCTGTGGTGGTGCAAGGAATCACCTCCAAGGCCGTGGTGGTCTGAGGAATCACCTCCAAGGCCATGGTGGTGCGAGGAATCACCTCCAAGGCTGTGGTGGTCTGAGGAATCATCTCCCAAGGCCGTGGTGGTGTGAGGAATCACCTCCAAGGCCGTGGTGGTCTGAGGAATCACCTCCCAAGGGCCTGATGCCCTTGATTTTGAGGACTCCTTTCCCCCGGGGCCGGCCCAGTGCAACCCTCGTCCTCAGACGTGCTGTGCTGTCGGGAGGGGAGGAAGGTACTTGACACCAACCGGGGGCTGCACCCTGGCACTGCCGAAGTGGAGGGGTGTCCTGCTACCCGCTTCCGTCAGGAGTGAGATCGGGCCTTCTGCGATAATTCCCGATGTTCATTATTTATAGAGAAGCCAAATTGAATTATTAATACGGAAAATTCAGATAACATTAACAATTCTCAGTTTATAACGGTTTCCCATTAATAAGGAAAATTGGAAATTTATCACTACATCTGTTCATTAAAACTCACTATTTTTTTTTCGTTTGGTGTCTTAAATGAAAGCAAAGAAATAAACGCTGAGGAAAAGCCATTTATTTGCTACTTCTCCAGGCGAAGTCAGCCCATAATTTTTAATAAAGTCTTTGCCGTTACACGTTGGGGGGAAAGCAGCCCATAATGAAAGCAGGTTTTCAGCCATGTCCGTGCTGTTGCTCGACCGTGGAACAAATGCTCGGGAACGCGTTCCGTTTCTTCCCTTTGTGGGAAGCTTTAAGCTGCTTGACGGTTTTCTAATTTCCCTCCCTCCCCAGCAGCTCCCGGGCTTTCGGCATGTGTTGCTCCCGGCTCCGAGGAGTGAATTTTAACGCCTCCCCTGCTTCTTTCAGAGATGGCGGATTCCTATGCCTGTAAAGGTGGAAGGAAAACGGCAGGCTCTAACAAACCCGCTGCCAGCAGAGAAAGCAGGACGGAGACAAGGATAAACCCACCGGCAGAGCTGCCCAAGCTCGGTAAGGAGCTGCTTTTTCCTTTCTGTGGGGCTGGATGGGGCAGAGGGGCAGGATTTGGGGCGCAGCTGCCAGAACGAAGGGGGTGTGAGCGCATCGGGTCTCGTCTCCTCGTTTCGCCCCGCCACTGTGGGCTGCGCTGGGCTGGAAAAAGCCCCAGGCCCCGGGAGCTGCGGAGAGCCGGTCCCTGGGAACCGCAGGGGAGGGATGGAGATGGCCTCTCCCTGGCGAGGGGGCGTGCGTCTGCCTTAACGAGATGGGTGTCTTGCTGCCTATTTATCGTGTTGGTAGCTGAGCGTTACATCAAAGGACGGAAAGGCTTAAATGAGTTCAGACCATCTGCTGCCTCCCGTGTCGCGGCCCCCGGGATGGAGGCCTGTGAGCGTACGAGCCCCGGGGGCCCCGCTTGCGAAGGGCTGTCACTCTGATGGATAGCTGATTTCTCTATCCAGGAATCTCCAGGCCCAAGGAGATTTTTCTTCCGTCTGCTTACGGGCAGATCCCTCTGCGGGCACCGAGAGGCTCTTGCTGCCTTTACCTTGCTGCCCGCAGCCCTGGGGGTGCTGGGGGGTGCCTGCACCCAGGGCGAGGATGACCCCGGGAGTGTATCTCAGACCAGACACCCCAGATCGGTGGTCTCACAGGGAAATGTCTCTGCCCTAAATGTTTCCCGGATGTCACTCTTCTCTTGAGGCGGTTGGGACCGTAATTGCTGGCAGAGGGGTGTAACTTAGGGCTAAGGGGAGCGAACTCCAGGTGCCTGCACTACCAACATACCTGTGTTCCGGAGAGCACCTTTCCCTGCGCCACATCCTACCAGCACCTTGAAAAGTAGAAAAGCCTGGGGTTTTTTTAGCCCTTCCTTCCGGTTTAGATGGACTGAAAGCGATGAGGTGGAGTGAAGGACACCCCACGAGGAAGCTCTCCCTGGCAAAGTGCTGGAGGTGGGAATGTCTGCAGGGTTCACTTCATTGGGGTGGACTGAGGAGACCGGAGTTTCTTCTGCAGTCGCTTTGCTGGCCCCGTCGGACGTGGCAGCCCGGTTGGGGCAGGGAGCATCCTTTCCAGGACAGGTCTTGATCTGGAGAAGCCTCGAGTCCATCGACGAGCCGTCCCTGCTTTTAAAGAGCGTGCTGTTTCCACTTGGTGCGTGACTGTGGTACCCTAACGCTGAGCTCCGTGGAGTTCCTGTCTCCGGCGAGCGCCTGTAGAGCCCCGGGTTTAGCAGAGCCGACGGGTGGTAGCCGGGAGTGGGATGTCGGAAGAGGTGACACGTTTCCTGCTCCTCCCGCCCCGTCCTCGCTGTCCCCAGCCGGCAGCGAGGGCATCGAGGGGCGGCTGGACAGGGTGCTCTTGTGCCCTGGTTTGTCATGAAGCGTCCCCAAAAGTTTTGAAAGTTGTGCAAGTTGGGGAAAGGAGAGGAGAGCTGCCGCTGAGCATTTGCAGGGGGAGCAGGTAGGTGGGTTTTTAGGGACTTTTTCATGTAGTCCATAAGCATCAGCGCCTCCTGCGGACGAGGCCTTCTGGGCTAGAGAGATTCCCAAAGGATGCTGCGTCACCGAGGGGTGCTTTCAGGGGTATCAGAGCGGAGCAGACCAGCTGGCCTGACTTCAGGGACTGGAAATAAATGAGCCAACTGGCTTGTTCGCTGGTTTACCCCTGGCTGCTGGGGCAGAACGCGTGCAGAGAGGGTGTGTGGTTTTGGCAGTGCCTTTGTAGGTTAGTGGTTGGTTTTCTGTTTGATCTCTGTTCCTCGTTCCAAGAAAAATCCTGGATTGGCTTCTGAGTGCAGCCGGCACCAAGCTTGGGGCTGAGCTCCAGTTTCTCAGGAGCTGGAGGGATTGTTGGCTCGGCTTCCAGCCTCTTCTTCTTACCTGATTTTCACCAGAGGAGGGGGTTTTACAGGTTGAGTTTAGCTTTTTTATCTCAGTTACCCTCTCCTAGCTGTTCCGGGGATTCCTTCTCAGGGATGCTTTATGCCTTGTTTCTGCTCTCGTAGCAAATGTCTGTTACTCCCTGTTCGTTAAGCCCTCCCAAATCTCAGTCCCAGTTTTCTGTACACGGCATTTCCCTTTGGCCACTCACATCTGTGCAGCCTGTCTGTGAGTTACCCTGACCCCCAGCATCACTGAAAATTACAGGTTAGCCCTCAAAATGCAGCTTAAGCCCTGCCAGGAGCACAGAGCAGTGGGGGCACAATGCTTGGTGAAGGGAACGGGGTCTCCCCAGGCGCAGGGGGTGACCAGGGTGCTCTGTTCCAGCTTGGAGTGACGCGAGGTTGGATGTGAAAGTTGTGGTGTTTGTACCCCTTTGCTTGGTCCATTTTGGGTGTGAAGTAGGTGAAATCAGGGAGTTTGCTGCTGCTGTGAGCTGAGGTGTCTGGTCTGGGGTTTGGTGGTTTGACGTGCTGGTGCTTGGCGTGCCCCGTCACGCGATGCTGGAGACTTCATACCCTCCCCTGGTTGCACTTGCTGGTTGAACGGGGCACGTTTCTGCCCTGCTGGCATTCAGCCCGTGCTCAGGATGCCACGAGAGTCTGCTCTGAGCACACACAGAGCCAAGACCCCTCACAGAGGTGTCCCCACGGCTTCTTCTCCCCACTCAAGTCCCCCAAACACTGCCTTGCCCTGTCCTCGCCCCCCAGCCATCCCCATCCCTGCTGCTCCCCACGTGCTTATCACATCCCCTGGATCAGTGTCTTTATGCAGCCCTGGGGCTTCTCGTGCAAAGGGGACGGGGGATTTCTGTCCTTGACAGCCCACCCATGGCCCAGTGCCCCTGCCTATGTGCAGATTTATTTTGCTAGAAGTGGTGTAATTGAATGATTTCTTCCAATCCAAATGGAAGGCTGGTTTTCCCAAGCCAGTCTCAGCCGTGCTGAAACTGCTCTGTGTAAATCAACACAGAATCACAGAGTGGTTTGGGTTGGGAGGAACCTTAGAGCTCCCCCAGTCCCACCCCCTGCCATGGACAGGGACACCTTCCATAGCCCAGGTTGCTCCAAGCCTCATCCAGCCTGGCCTTGGACACTCCCAGGGATGGGGCATCCACAGCTTCTCTGGGAACCTGTCCCAGTGCCTCGCCACCCTCTGCGGGAAGAATTCCTTCCTGATGTCCCATCTCCATCTCCCTCTTTCCATTTAAACGCGTTACCCCTTGTCCTGTCACTCCCTGCCCTTGGGAAAAGTCCCCCCCAGCTTTCTTGTAGCCCCCCCAAGGCACTGGAAGGGGCTCTAAGGTCTCCCCGGAGCTTCCCTTCTCCAGGCTGACCCCCCCAACCCCCCCAGCCTGTCCCCATGGCAGAGGGGCTCCAGCCCTCGGAGCATCTCCGTGACCTCCTCTGGACTCGCTCCAACAGCTCCGTGTCCTTCTGCTGTTGGGGGCCCAGAGCTGGAGCAGAACTGCAGGGGGGTCTCCCCAGAGCGGAGCAGAGGGGCAGAATCCCCTCCCTCACCCCCCTGGCCACACTAGGATGAGGGGAGAGGGTTCTGCCAACCCCGGGAGAAGCAGCCGTCTCCTGTGCAGGCATCGCAGGTGCAGGGGCTGTGCCCTGGGCTGCAGGGAAGCTGGCGTTGCCTTCCAGAGGGGAATCTCCATCCTTGCTGGGGCACAGCAGCCCAGAGCCAGGGCAGACGCCACACAGGGAGAGGGAGCAGGATCGCTGGGCTCCTCTGGCATGGCCAGCCGGACAGCAGGAGACGTGTGCTGCTTCTGTTTGCAGGAAATGCAACCAGTGACAAAACCGAAGGCAGGAAGAAAGGACGACCCAAGGCTGAGAACCAGGCACTGAAAGACATCCCTGTAAGACCCTGCGCCCTCTCATCCCCAATACCCTCGTTCCCTCTGACTTGCCCTCCACGTCTTCCTGCTCTGTGTGCTCCAGCCAGCCCTGCTCCAGGGTTAAACCTGCCTTCCCGGTGGTATAATCTTCAGAGCAGCCTTGTCTTGACCTCAGCCCCTGAATCCCCTCCATGCCAGCACCCAGCATCTTCCAAAACCCTGATGGGGAACAGTACCCCCTTCCAGCCTCCCCTTCCCAGAGCCGTTCCCAGAGGAGCTGGATTCTCTTGCAGCCACATCAGGTTTGGCTAATGATCCAGCAGTACTGTTGGGGGGAGGGTGATTTATTCCCCGCAGAGTTGCGCGGGTTAATTCCAGCGCGGTAGCGTGGACAACACACCGAGCAGTTTGTCATGAGAGCGTGGGCACAGGGTGATTTACTGACTAGATGAAATGTGGGGTGGTTAAATCACCCAGGCGACTTCTGGCCTGATTTATTGCCCAGCCTGGCTGGGAGCGTGCGTGCGCTCTGGGAGACACGGCAAGGTAAATCCTCGGGAGCAAACGTTGGCAGCTCCGTCCTGGCACCCCTGGCTGCAGAGAGCATGGCTGCGCTGAAACCCAGCCCTGGGGTCTGCTTTGCGGCTGCGCGGCGGGAGGGGGTGGACAGGAAGGATCAGTGGTCCCTTGTGCCCCCCCTCGGGATGCGCCGGCACACAGCCAGGCACGCAGCGCTGTTCCCTCAGCTATGTCTCTGGTCTGTGCTGTTCCCAGCTCCCCCTGATGAACCAGTGGAAGGACGAATTCAAAGCCCACTCCAGGGTGAAATGTCCCAACTCGGGCTGCTGGCTGGAGTTCCCCAGCATTTACGGACTGAAGTACCACTATCAGCGCTGCCAAGGGGTAAGGACACCCGAGGGCTGCGTCCTTTCCAGTGGCCAGCTCTTACATTGCCAGCTACAGGGTAAAGCCCCTCTTGGATCTTAAACCCCAGGAGATTCAGCTGGGGAGGGCACAGATGGACCAGGAGCGGTTCGTGAGGGGGGGATCCCTGCAGTGTGAGGTCTCACCTCGGGGGCTCCTGGGCTGTTGGTAACTGTTTGGAGGGGCAGGAGGGTGTAACACATGGTTTGTGCTCGTGCCTGCCTGTCCCTTTTATGGTCTAACGTCCGTGCTCACCTGTTTCTCCCCACTCCACACAGGGCGCGATCTCGGAGAAGCTGACGTACTCGTGCTCATACTGCGAAGCTGCCTTCACCTCCAAAACCCAGCTGGAAAAGCATCGGCTCTGGAATCACTTGGACCGGCCAGTGCCAACCAGCAAAGCAGAAAACAAAGTACCCAAGGCCATTGGGAAGAGCAGCGGCAAGAAAAGGTACCAGGCTGTGGCTGGGCTGCGTGGTGGGGGCGTAGGGATGGCTGGGAGAAGGGGAACGTGCCCACCTCCATTCCCATGACCTGGGCTGGTGAGGGGGGAGAGGTGTCAGGACGTTTGTCTAACAACCCCTCTTTAAACGAGCCCTCTGTTGCTTTGCCCTAGAGCTGCTGAGAGTTCAGCTTGCCCCACCATCCATCCCAAACAGGCAAAGACGGAAAAAGCCGTGGCCCAGGACCACGCCGAGAATGGCGAGT
>NW_010248599.1:8266-17152 GCF_000690775.1 Eurypyga helias
AGCAGCCGAGGCCATGGCAGCCGCCACCCCCACGGCAAAGTCCTCGAGCGGCAAGGATGCCGTGCAGCAGGGGGGCAGCCAGGAGGAAGACCCCGAGAGGATGAAGCACAGTAAGATTAGAGCCCGGGTCTACGCTGGTTCGGGAGCTCGGATAGGGGTGTCCCGTGGGAAGGGAAGGGGCTCCGCTCCAACCGCCGCTGCTGCGCGTGTCTCTCGATCTGCCCAAGCCTTTTTTCAACATCCTGGTAATTCGCCCTCCCTGTTTTCTTGTGAAAGTGAGTTCTGCTGAGAGTTAAAACCGGGATGCAGCTGTGGTAGGGCATTTCTGTAGGGTGGGACACGGATTGAATTCCCTGCAGCGCCACAAGCTGCCGTCTCAGCCCGTCTGCCCTCAGCGTGGGGTAGTTCCAACCAGGGTGTATCTGTGCCAAACGCGTTTTCCTTAAGTATCGGGACAGGGTGAGGAGGGTCCCTCCGTCGTCACCGCTGCAGGGCCGGTGCGGGGCCGTGGTTGCCCCCGTGATGGCACCGATTTACACCGCGTGCAGCACCAAAGTGAATCACCACCTTCGCTGCTGAGGCTGTGGAAAACACGCAGCGTTTGGAGCTAGAGTGAGCCACGACTTCCCCTGCGTGGGCCTGGGATAGCGTTGTTTCTCCTGGGTCTGTGGGGTGGGAAGCAGCATCCTGTTACTGTTTGGTGGGGTGACTGATTCATTCAACAGCCCTTTAGTTCACAGGGGTAACGGCCTCCTCAAATGAGCCCCCCCCTTGCCTTAGGACTGCTGAAGCCCCCCTGGAAGTACCGTTATTTGACCAAATCTCTCTGTTTCTCTCTTTTGAGTCAGGAAGGAAACAGAAAACTCCTAAGAAGTTTACGGGGGAGCAGCCATCCATCTCGGGGACGTTTGGACTGAAAGGTAATACGGGGATGACTGGTGAGCTGTAAGGTTGGGGCTTCTCCTTGGGGCCTTTCAGGGAAGCCCTGGCAGCCCCACTGTAGTGGAGATATGTGACAGGCACCCGGAGCCTGGGAATACCATCCTGGAGGAGATGGTGCCTTTCACCACCGGACTGTCTAAAGGGAATGAAAGGCAGCAGCAGAGCTGGCACTGATAACAACCCGGCCTGCGCTGCTGGGAACCTGTTGCTGGGAAATGAGGGAAGAGAGGAAAGGATCCGGGTATGTCCAGCTGTAACACAGGAGTAACAAGCCACTGGCACATGAGAAGCATCATCTCATCATCATCCTGCCCTCCTGCGATGTCACAGCATTCCCAATAGCGTCAAAAGGATTTCTGCTGAGTGGAAAGGCCGGGTGACACGTCATCCCTCAGATGTCTCCCATGCTGGTCGCCCACGCTCAATAAAATTCAAGGGAGAAGAGACGTGTTATCGGGATGTTTTGTGAGAGGAGGCTCCGAAGTTGGCTGCTTCAGCCTGACAAAGCGCGTGGGACTGTGGTCCTGCTCCATACATAAACCTGACTGGGATGGAAAAGGAGGGAGGAAACCTGGAGCATCCCTGGCACGAGAGCAACTGGGTTCAGACTGTCTGTGAGATCGTTCAGCCAGGGTTTCCAGGCACTGCCGGCAGCACCTTCCAGTACAAGAGGCACTCAGGGAGAGGCACTAATGGCTTTGAAGGAATTAAGCGCTTACCCGACGCCGTCTCCACAGTTTCCTGGCTCCTGGGAAGTCTGAGGTCGTTTCCCTTCTCCACAGAGGCACTGAAACGTCTGCTGTGGGTTCCTGGAGAATAAACGGGTCCCTGGGTGATCCATTGCCCACGGGAAGAGAGAAGATTGGGCAGGGGTTTGCCTACATCCCCTGGGTTCAGCGTGGCAGTTCGCTCCCCAGAGATGAGGGAGCCACCAGCCCGTTGGGGGCCGCTTCTCCATCCACACCCCGGGTTTGCAAGAGCCACAGCCCACACGTTTGTGGACGCATGGACCCTCGTGGGGGAGCTGTGGATCCGACCCTGGCACTCACGGTGCTGCCTCCAGCACTTTCTGTGGAAGTACAGGCACGGGGCCGAACCCCACGTGGAGTTCGGGGGGGTGGACCCATGGGAGAGGCCCCCTCCTCTCTTTGCCAGCCTTTCCAAAGCATCGTTTGGAAGCCACGTCTTTCATTTCTCCTGTCAGCCCAGGAATTGCCGAAGGATTCTGCAGGACAGAGGGGGATCTGTTAGAGGGGCTCTCAGCATGTGCCGAGCCCCCTCCTCCTCACTTGACCCTGCTGGCTGCAGGGAGCATGCTTCCATCACACGGGGATGAGGCACAGACAAGGTGGGAGGGTGGGTGGATTTGGGAGAAGCTGCTGGAGAGCCCGGCGCTCTGCCCGTGCGGAGATCCCGGCCTGGGAGCTCCCCCACGCGCAGGCAGCCAGCAGCCCCGGGGGGCTGCGCCAGGTTTCCTCTTCCCGGTGTGCCTGTTGGCCGGTCGCCCCCCCTGTCCTGTTTCTTCCCAACACTTCCCAGCACCCGGCAGCACCGGGAGAGACCTGTGTTTGTTGTGACAACCACACAGAGATCCAGGGGTAAAAGGTCCTGTGGGATCTGGTGTAAGATCCCAGAATTTGCCCTGTTTTCCAAGCGGGACCCCAGTTCCTTGGCGTAAGCGGCTAGACAGCCTTTCCAGGTTCATCTGCAGGAACATCCCTTTTATATCCTGAAGTTGCTCTTCCAATTTCCCCTTTTGATTTCTTGCAAAATGCCCTTTTGCCCCCTCCCCAGCCGTGCTGGAAGCATCCTACCCTGCTTCGCCGTGGTGTTTCCATGGGTCATAAACCTTCTGGCTTGGGGGAAATGATTCTGTTTACAAAACACCAAGATCTTTATGATGCTGCTTGTTTTAATTACGTGCTTGGTGCTGCTTATACAGCCTTGGCCAGGGGTAGATACTTCTGACCTGCCAAAGGCAAGTTGGTCTGATGGTATCCCCTCTGTCTACAGGTCTCGTCAAAGCAGAGGACAAGGCGAAAGCCCATCGAGCCAAGAAGCTGGAGGGGAGCACCAACACGGAGGAGCTGAAAAAGAAACCCCCGGGAGCTGGTGTGAAGAAGGAAACAGCTGTGCATCTTCCGGCAGGTGAGGCTGGCAGAGGCAAAGCACGGGCAGCAGCTCTGCGTGCAGCTTAGCTGCTTGTCAGCTGTCCCACGCTCTGCTTTGAGCCTCCACGGTCCCCCTTTTCACTCCACAGTCCCCCCTTTCACTCCATGGTCGCCCCTTTCACGCCATGGTCCCCCCTTTCACTCCACGGTGCCCCCTTTCACGCCATGGTCCCCCCTTTCATGCCACGGTCCACACTTTCACCCACAGCTAGTGCTCCCCGCACCCTTCCTGACCCAGTGGGCCGTTTGCTGGGGGAGTTTTCTAGCAGGCTTGTGAGCAAAAGCAGCCCAAAATCAAAAATAGAAGCACGCAGCTCCTGTGCTTTCCAGGTTTAGCACAGATGCAGGGACAGCCGCTGCTCCTAAAATCCTGGTGCAGCCACAACTGCCACCCTGAAAGGGGTAACCCTACCTTCACCTCGCTGCCAGGACAGGCTGCTGCGAGTGCTGGGAGATGGGAACCAAATCCTGGTTCCACCTGGCCTCCGTGTGACCCCAGTTTGGGTCAGCCTCTGGGGTGATGGCCTTTTCCCAACAGCATCTCCGCATGTGACGCCGGTGCGTCGCTCCGGGCACAGTTACGCCTTCTGGGGGGCGCAGCCCTAGCCCAGGTTGGCTTTCCCTGGGAGCTCTGACAGCAGGGGGAATGCAGGATGTGTGAGATAAACACAGCTGCAACGTCTTACACCGCTCTCAAAGTCAAATAAACGACTCTCTCATCTCACAGCCCGGCAAAAGCATCCAAATAAACAGAGTTGGTGGGTTTTATTCACACTGGGCTTCCCTTGGCTGGAAGCTCAGCACAGCTCTGCTGAGAACGCTGCGTGAACTCTGCGCCTGGGAGCAGGTTTTGGCCCCGCGTAGCTCTTACTTGGGGTGTTTTTTAAGCCAGTTACAGCCGTTCAAATAAACACACGCCTGGAAGTTAGCACTCCCCTAGCTGCCTGTGTGTCTGCCGGGAAGAGGAGTGCCAGGGAAGCTTTCCAGGCACACGTCCGGATGGAGCCGAGACGCTCACCTCTGTTCGCTCCCGCTAATTGTTTCGGTTGGCAGGGGGGAGTTATTCCACGCGGGGCAAGATCAGGTGGCCGGGGACATCCTCATGTTTTAACTCCCAATGTGCAGGATACTGGGGTTGGAAGGATGAACCTCCTTTTCCCTGTGAAATGCCAGCAGGTCAAGTAACTCCACGTGAAGTGGCCCAGTGACCCAGTTTGCTCAGGCAGCTGCGGGAGCTCTGGGGCAGAGCTGCAAGTGCCAGCGTGATTTGTGCCTGGCTTGGCCCGTGCCTGGGAGACGATTTCTCTTCTTTCAGCATCAGGAACTGTTCCCAATCCAGTGCTTTCCAGCGCAGCAAACCAAGGCTTACGACGGGGCTTCCTCTGCCCAGCAGCCCGGGCAGGTTGTGGTCTCTGCGGCTGGCTGTAACACCTCTCTCCTCTCCCTCCCCAGCAAACCCCGAGGACCAGTGGCAGCGGGAGATCAGCGAGAAGGGAGAGGTCGCCTGTCCAACCTGCAGCGTTATAACCAGGAAAACTGTTGTGGGGCTCAAAAAGCACATGGATGTCTGCCAGAAAGTAAGGATTTGCTTTATTCAATCACACATGTAATGGATTTTGGAGGAGGATGGGGGTGGGGTGGGGGTGTTGCTCCTAAATGTGTGTTGGTGCTCTGGGCTGTGCTTGATAGAGCACTTGCTAATCGTCCTCGGATCTGGCTGCTTCGCATCGATTCGGAGGGATTTGGACACCTAATCCTCAGCAGTTCTCAATCCCTTTGTGCTCTGGGCCCCTTGCACCACTGTCTCCAGCAGAATTGGGTATCTCTAGTAGCTAAACACATCGTTCTAAGGCCAGAGGCGTTGTTGAGGTTGTCTCTAGTCTGGCCTCCTCCGGGCTCCCGGCTGTGGGATTTCCCTGCGTGCCGTGCCTTGCATCAGGCCCGATAAATTGTGGTCGAATGAGAGCACGTCTCGGGGAGACCCCGAGCTTGCCTGCGCTCAGGCAGACTGTCAGGACGCGGTTCAGTACCGGTGCAGTGAAAAACTGTCTCTCTGCCCCGCCGCCATCCATCAGAGCGCAGGATTACGTCTCCATCCGTCACCCGGCGCGGGGCAGAGCCGTCGCCACGGCAAGCCAACGTGGGATCGATGCCTCCCGCTTTGAAAATATGTGGCTGGGCTTTGATTCCACATTCATTTTCTGTAAATGCCTCCTCTGCCTTCGCCTCGCTATTTATACAGCAGTGGGAGGCTACTCTCCCTTTCAAACCCCCTGCGACATCGATGCCAGGCAGCATCCTGCTTCCTCTGGCATCCTGGCTTCCATGGAGGAGGGATCTCGGCCATCACTGCTCATATCTCCCGCGCTTTGGAGCGGCTCCCAGGCCAGGCAGGCTCCATGCAGGCTGCACGGCTCTCCCAGAGCAGTCAGGCATGTCTTCCCTGCTATAAATAAACCGGTGGATTTTCAGCTGAGGAATCAAGGCTCCAGGCCTAGGAGCGGGTGTTTTGTCACCCTTCCCTGAGGGGTATGGCCCTTGGCGGGGCTGGCTCCGCTGCTCTGGGAGCTGGGATGCTTGGCAGAATCCCTGCCAGAGCAGCCTGTGGCCCAGGAAAGGAAGGTCCCCAAGCTCTGGGTGTGTGACCACAGGCCCAGCTCTCGGCATTTCATTTCTGAGACGAGTCTACAGCACGTCGTTAGCGAGGCCCCACTGCTGCAGGCACAGGGTGTCCCCATCGGAAGCGACCCCGGAGTGCAGGTGCCCTCTCCGCTTGCTCTCTGCTATAATGACACATGTATTTCTTAGCTGGCCAATGGGAGAAGGATGTGCAGGCTCCCAAAACTCTTATAAAAACCAAAAGAAACTGTGTTTCTCCATTCCTTGCTTGTCACTAAGCAATCTGCCCTGTTTGGGTTTGGAAAGGAAATAAGGGATGGAGGTGGTTGCAATGTGGTTGGTCCTGAGGGAGACAGGGGCAGGTATATCCTGCCAGCTCCCAGGTGGGAAATCTTTTTAGAATACAGACATGGCTTATTCCTCATTGTTGGCTGGAGGAGTAAACCCCAGACTGGCTGGCACTGGCACCTGGTGAGCTGAGCTTTTAGCAGCCACTTTGGTAGAACGGAACCTTGGGTCTGCACAAGATTAACCGATGGGCGCACCGGTCCAAGCGAGGCATTCCCAGCTGGCTGCAGTGAGTTCATTCTTCATTTCCCCAGAGCTCTGGGATGAGGAGGGATTTGCAGCTCCATCTTCATTCCCTCTCCACCTTCTAGTCTAGGTTTGATTTAAGGGGAAGTGGTGAAGGTGGAGCATCAGCCGGGCAGGAGGAGCAGGAAAGGCTCCCTGTGATAGAGTCACAGAACCGTTTGGGTTGGGAGGGACCTTAAAGCCCAGCCAGTGCCACCCCCTGCCATGGGCAGGGACACCTTCCATAGCCCAGGTTGCTCCAAGCCTCATCCAGCCTGGCCTTGGACACTCCCAGGGATGGGGCATCCACAGCTTCTCTGGGAACCTGTCCCAGTGCTCCCACCCTCTGCAGGAAGAATTCCTTCCTGATGTCCCATCTCCATCTCCCTCTTTCAGTTTAAACCTGTTCCCCCTTGTCCTGTCACTTCCTGCCCTTGGAAAAAGCCCTCCCAGCTTTCTTGTAGCCCCCCAGGCACTGGAAGGGGCTCTAAGGTCTCCCCAGAGCTTCCCTTCTCCAGGCTGAACCCCCCAACTCCCCCAGCCTGTCCCCAGGGCAGAGGGGCTCCAGCCCTCGGAGCATCTCCATGGTCTCCTCTGGACTCGCTCCAACAGCTCCGTGTCCTTCTGCTGTTGGGGGCCCAGAGCTGGAGCAGAACTGCAGGGGGGTCTCCCCAAGCAGAGCAGAGGGGCAGAATTCCCTCCCTCGCCCCCCTGGCCACGCTTCTGTCAAGACACCCTGTCTCTGGGTGCCCAGAGCGTTCACCTCCTGAGTCCATAATCCCTGGTACCTGCCCCAGCAAAAGTCACCATCTGCATCCTCACGTTGCAGGTTCCCTTTGCACGTCGGGGGGGTGTTTAATGCACCTCCCCGGTCGCTCAGGGGGCCGAGTCGGGTCAAGCAGCAGAGCAGTATGCGGCAGGCAGCGTTGTGCTGTGATCGTGTCCAGCAGTGGCTCAATTTCAAACAGCCCAGGCACCCAGAAAGTGTGCTGTAGCCGGCATCTGTCGTTGTTACTGGGGCTGCGGAGCAGAGTCCCCTGACATACTGGTAGATCAAAGCTGCTTCTCTTTCCTGATCCTTTAACAGGAAGACTAAGACACCAGGTCCAGACGTTTCCAGCCAGCAGGGCTTTAAATCTACATCCAAAATGGAATGTTTTCCAAAAATTGAGGCATGTGGGTTTGATAACAGTATCCGGGACAGCAGAGAGAAATCTCTGAGGCTGGGATTGGGGTGGGGGACAGGGACGCTGCGTTGCCTGCTGGGTCCCACCGCCGGGTCCTGCTGCAGCCACAGCCACCTGCAGGGTTTGCTGACAAGCAGGAGCAGCCCTTGGAAAAAAGAACGGTGTCCGGTGGCCTCCATGGTGACTTGCCTTTAATTCCTTCAGCTGCAGGATGCCTTGAAGTGTCAGCACTGCAAAAAGCAGTTCAAGTCCAAAGCTGGGCTGAATTACCACACCATGGCCGAGCACGTCAGCAAGGTAAGAGCTGGGCTGCTCACGCCTCGCGCCGATGGCGAAGCATCTTTCCACTGTTTCACATACTGCTCGCTCCAGGGAGTGGCCTTACCCCTTCCCTGCTCAGGATTGAAAAAATAAACCAGGATTTCAAATCCCAGAATGGGGGGGAAGATTGAGCGAGTACGGGGTGGCGGGTTTGGAGTGGCAAAGCTCTGCCTCCAAAACTGTGCCCCCAAATCCGGGGCTGATGGGTTCTGCCTTGCACAAATCTCAAAATCCATGCTCTCCACTGTGTGTGCGAGAAGCAGCCACAAATTTTACCATGAATAAAATCAGACAGGCACTAATACAGGTGCTATTCTTAAAAATCTGGTCATGTACATCCCCGATATCCCTGGGCAAGGCACAACCCCATCTGTTCATGTCCCGTGCTTACCGGTTGTGACTTGTCTTTTACCTGTGCATGAAGCTCCTGCTCTTCAGTCTGGCTGGTGAATCCTCCGTGCAGGAGCTGCTCCTGAGTTTCTCAGCCGGCCCTGTGGGTACGAACACAGGAAAGGCACGAGCAGGCCTGGCACGTAACGGCGAAGGCGTTGGCGTGCGGTGAAGCAGTGGCAGATCCAGCTCTTCCAACGAGAGGTTCCCCCAGGCCAAGGGCAGCTCCAGCGAGGCAGAGGTTTTCCACCCACTCCTGGCACAGAGGACATGCATAAATGGTTGACTCTGTCGCTTCTGTCACTTCCTTGTTTCCAGCCTGTTCCTGTGGAAACCGCTGGACTTGGTGAACAGGAAAAGCGGGAAAGGCTGAGGAAAGTGCTAAAGCAGATGGGAAAACTGAAATGCCCCAATGAGGTACAAGAACGATTCCTGTTTCTCGTTCTGTGAAAAGGTGGAAGGAGTGAGTCCTGGTGCAGAGGGGGATGCACCCTCTCCAGGCATCCCTCGGCACGCTCTCGACTTCTCAGCCATCCGTGTCCCTGTCCCCCTGGCACCGTGCACTCCGGCAACGGGCCGTCCTGGCAGGGAGGGTGGGCGTAGGGGCAGGTTGAGGAGTGCCAAAGGGCAGGTTCTGCCTCCTGAACTCGGGAAGGGGCACAGCCGGTGCTGTCCTGAGCATG
>NW_010248600.1:0-64001 GCF_000690775.1 Eurypyga helias
GGCTCAGAGCTGACGGCGAGCGGTGGCCGGTGCTCCTGAGCCCGTGCTGGGGCGAGTGTCCCCGCACACGCAGGTATCTGTGCGCGCACCGGTGCCCGTGTGTCCGGCTGGGCACAGAACGAACGTTATCATCTGCTGAATACCAGCCCAGGCAAGTCACTGAGGTTTGGGAAGGGCTTGTGCCCGGTATAAAAGGCAGGCAGTCATACGAAGGCTGCTTTGAAACCGTCAGAGGAGGAAAATGGTTAGGAAGGCAGGCAATAAAATCAGGTTTAAACCAGTTCCTTTATCTAAAGTTAGTTTCATTCTGTAGCGGAACAGTTCCGTGAGGGAATGGCATTGTGAAATGGTAGGTTCCCTTACATTTCTGTTCAGGAGAGCAAGCCCGTAGCACAATGGAAGCAGGAAGAATTACTGACAAATCCGGAGTTGATCTATTCTAAATACCAATGTTGAACTGTATCTAAGGGAGAACGGGGGAGGTAATTCAGGATGCAGAAGGTCTATTTATAGAAGGACTATATAAACCGTAGGATATATACACAAAGTTGAATTAAATATGCATGATTAGGAAAGGAGTTCAGAAGGAGAAGGTGTAATCATTATATAGCATTACAACGGGAACAGATGAGCTTGCAAGACTTTCCAGGGTGAAGATGAGAAGAATTTTTAAGATACACATTCTTTCTGGTGCTCAAGGCTCCTTGCTATTTTCATCTTTTGCGTATTACGTTAGCATTTACATCAGTCAAATTCACCAGCTGAGGATTAGCAGTAGATGTTAGTCTGAATATGAAATCAAAATGAATATGGGACTTTGCTGCAAATAGATTTTGCTCACAAGTTTTAACACTTACAAAGGCAGGGTTGGCTTAAATTTGACAGTCGGCCATGTTCATGTTTGTTTGTTTTTACCTGAATTGCATCCAAAAAAAAAAAAAGCTTACAAACCATTTCTTCTTGCTAAATATAGCAAGGTAGCTGAAATAGAATTTGTTTAGTATACTCAGTTTAAAACAAAACAGCAAACAGAAAAACTTTAAACCAAAGTGCTGAGATAAGAAGATAGCTTGACTACTGGAAAAATAGTTTTTTATTCCCAGATCAATAGGATGCACTCTCAACATCTAGTACGGGTAAAAGGATCCCTTGCATAATATCAATAGCGGTTCAAACAGAATCTTTTCCTGGCATCTCAAGACTTTAACGAGAGTACAAGTAATCAAAATAAGACTTAATGATGGAACCAGTCAGGTTAAAGAGAACAGTGATTTCTCTAGAAAGCATAATATCCTATCTGACAGTTTTGAGAGCAGAGGTAGGACATTTGCTTTATGATTCGGGAAGGTCGAGAGATGCGTTTCAACTTTTATATTTTTTATGCATTATTGCAGTTCGTTTTTAAGCTCAAGATCATATGCATGATTTGTTGGTGATATTCTTGGAAAGAACTTTTTTCCATTGCATATTAAATTCCAAAGTGCATTGCAGAAAAGCTTGTATTGGAAAAAATATGTCCAGAAACTTTATGAAGTCTGTTTTGAATTCATTTCCGAGTCTTCCAGAAAATAAGGCTCCATAATAGTTATAAATGAGACTTCGCAGTACTGAGGAAGACTCCAAAAAGATTGACTATTCTCCTGAAGTTAGCTGTCTTCTTTTTTACAGCTCTTTTAGTACAGGGGCTTAACCAACCATCATGCTAAATTCTAGACGAGACAAACTTGCAGACTAAATCGTGAGAACTATGAACTGTGGTTACATAAACTTACCTGCGTTGTCTTGCCAGTGTGTGTAAACCTGAGGCGAAGGAATATCCAGCAGATTTCTTATTGATTCATTCTGTGATCTGCATTTTTAGACCGTCAATAAACATTCTACTTGTAGCTGTTTATGTTGGGAATATGTGTTTGCCGGAAACTTCCTGACTGTATCTTCTGGCTTACTGAAATTCTCTTTACATCTGTTTCTTAATTAGTAGTCATGAGGAAAGAACAGCTATTTCTAAGTACTGCAAAGGGGGTATTCAGCCTTGCAAGAGCAGTAATATTCTTGGGCATAACCTGTTCATGCTGAACTGGCAGCATTATTTGTATTAATTATTTTTCACTCTCCAGTCCAGAACTGGATACGTTGTTGTGTTACTAATCTGTATGGTTGGGAAGTGCTTGAAAATCATTTGAAATGTAGTTCATGAATGAAATCCTATGACTAAGGTATAAATCTGGATGCTTATTTTAATTCAACCTGAAGAAAATCCTGCAGTATAGAAGTAAAATGAGAGCGTGCTGCCTGATTACTGCCTTTATTTCAGAGATTTTACCCTGCAACACTCATCTCGGGGCTTGTTACCTGGCACCATCTCTTTGTCCTGTGTTTTCAGACGTGGCAGTACTTCATACAACATACTTTCACAGCACGTATTGTGTGGATATGAGTAAGTCAGTGAAAGATTAAGCTAAGAGCCAGCTCTGTGGCTTGGCTCTTTGTCTTTATGTATGCAGGGACAAAAGGACCCCGATGCAGTCAGAGCTTTCTGCCAGTATTTGTGGGGTGCTGGGTTGGATAGCTCCATACTAGCCACTATGAAGAAAATTAACTCTCAGCCAAAACCATCATAGCAGTATATTGCTCTTAAGCATTTTCCTCTTTTAACTAGGTTAAGTCCAATGGCCATTTCTATTATGGTCCATAGCCAGTGAGACTTTTTGACTTATTTTTGGGTTCCATGGTTTCTGGTGGGTTTTTTTTTTTTTCATACACAAATAATAGAACTTGGAGTCTATGCTGGTTTGGAAATACATTAGATGTGTTTGCGTTAATGCACCGCACGTGTATAGCGTGTACGAAGTATGTATGTGTATGAGGATGTTGAATGAGAGATACTATATCAATCTGCACAAGATGGGGCAGTGCACTTCATGGTTTCTGTAGACCTTTTTCTTTAATGGAAGAAGACTTTCCATTAGCTGTACATTATTTGGCTGTGAAAACCAATGGAATAAAACCATTGTTCAACTCCAGTTATATCTTAGACTGTAACGTCTTGAAAATTAAAAAGACACTGTCAAAACTAAATTAGTTAAGGAAAAGCAGCAATTCTGGTTTAGTATTAACAGAAAAGACTTGGTAATTAAAAGAATTTAATCCTGCATTTGAAATTTTCCTGTATCTGAGGGGTGTTGTATGCTGGTGCACAAAGCTGGGAAAATGGAACACAGTCAAAATGAAAGTGAAACGGAATAGACCTATTTTCTTGGCATCCCAGCAGAAGATAAGCAATAGGATAATGATGAAGATGTAGTTTAATAAGACAGGTAATAGACTTAAAAAAATGTTGTTAAATGTGATTCTCTTTCTTTCAGAGATTAATGCCTTACTTGGTCATTCAGTAACTTTGAACCAAGTTTCAGTGACCAATAATGAGCGCTTACCATTTGTTTTCAAGGCTTATCGTTGCTACTGGAAAGCATTTAGGGAGTAGAATATAAACCATATTTTCTGTCCACTTCTTGTGTTGTTATTCTGCTTGTTGTTTAATAAACCTATCGACAGCTTGGGTGAAAAACCAGTGTATTTTGATGGTTTGCAGCGTCCTCTGGCAAAAAAAAAAAAAGGCACAGTTTAAGCTGGGTACAAACAGTTTCCTCATGCCCCAGAGCTAAACAGCTCAAGAGTGGTACAGTAGAGCACAATAATGTGAGTTTAAAGCACATACAGCAAATGGGCAAGATGTTATTTTCGTGTCTTAGTTTAGAAGAAAAGCTTATGTGCAAATAGTTAAGTTACAGTTGTGGCTGTGATGAACTAATGCATTTTGGTGCTTTATACATAAGATAGGATTTTTTAAAATACTGTTGTGTTCAGGGGAAAATGTCAGTAGTTGTAGCAATGTGTTCTGTAGGAGGAGGGCAGCAAGTTCTTAGCTGGTCAAATGTTCATGTGGTCTAAGCAGAAATGTAAAAGTGCAGGGTTTGCATTGGAATGAGAATGGGGTCATCCACCCTTTGTACTCATCATCAGGGAAGCAGAACCTTCTTCCAGAGAGACCATAGGAAATCAATGAGTACACTTTGCTAGTGTAGAGATAAATGTGTACTGCAGAAGGGTATTAAATATAAAAGGGCAGCAGTAAAATGATTTACTACATGAAGCAGTGGAACTTTCTTTTGGTCACCTAAAAGGCAATTTTCAATTTTTGATAACATAATTGTATTTTTTTAATACTACGAACTGAAAAAAGCTGGAAAATTAACTATTTTACAGGGATTTGAGGTTTATAATGTAAGCTAGCAGAGGCTTGTTTACAAATGCCAGCTTATTTACAAATATACACATTTTTGAACATGTTATCTGGCATTTATCATTTAGATTATAATCATCTGATCTGACTTAGCAAAAGTTAATGGGTTTTTTAATGTTTTTTCCTGAGGCGGTGTGGATGCTTGCGATCCAGTTTGTCTCGCCATGACCAGAAGGTATCACTGAGGGATACCAGCACAACGGATGCACATAGGAGAGAACCTGACGTACATTTAGGTGTAGAGGCTTAATGAAATGTGGAAGAGCAGGTGCACAATCCTAATGTGTCGGTGTTTTTTTTTATTTCCTCTGATGTGTCTGTTTGCTGTGTGAGCAAATCTCCGTGTACATTTAAAACCTACAGGACTGTAAAATGGCTAGGAAGGATGGAAACCCCATACCTGTACAGTCTTTTTTGTCTTCGGCGCCATGTAGTCTGCAAGTGGCAATTGAAATTCCCCTTCTGCTAGGTGTGTTATTGTCTCCAAAGGTAAAATTAAGGTGAAGAAGGATAACAGCAGAGTGACCCTTGCTCTGGATATGGAACTTGTGACACTGTGGTCCTGGTTTTGGAAGGAGGTATTGGGCACTCTTCCATATGAACTCACCAGGACCTGAAACGACTGTGCTGCGTTCATCCCAACTCTGCTGTGCTTTGGTTGGTGTTGTAGGTTGGTCCGGTTGCAAATGAACCCGAGTTCCTTTTGGATAAAACCGAGCGGGGAGGTGTATTCCAGGAGAACTCCTAGAGTGCTTGAGCTACACATTGACGTTCAGCTAATGAGATGAGACCAGAGCTAGGATGAAGTTAAATAATCAAACAAACCGCACCCTGAAGCACATGGTGTGAAGCATGTAGTGTAGGCGTCGGATCCTCAGCACCAGCTGCCCGGGTCTTCCAGTCTTGCCGTTCTGTACTACTCACTTGTGCCGACAGCCTCTGCGCGTAGTTGAGTTTACCTAGCAGAGAGCGCATGAAAACCCCTATTTGGGAGGCTGGTTGGCAACACGTGGGCAGAACGGTCACCTGACCTGCATCCTTACGTCGCAATCATAAAACCATTATTCTTTGCCTCAGAAAGGGGTAGTTTGTGTTGGCATGAAGAGAAAAGGTTCGTTTGATCGCTTGTAATATAACACATGAGCGAGTAAGAGCCACTGGTACTTTGGCTCACAAAAGCCCTCCACATTTTTAACCCATTTTATTATTTGCAAGAGCAATTTAGTTCCTAATGTTAACAATGAGTGATTATGATTCTGTACTTCCGTTTACAGCATAAATTAGCATTTTGTTTTCCATTACAGCTTTTGAATGAGGAATTATAATGTATAATTTGCTGCAAATAGATGTTATCATCTCTTTGGATGTGAACAACCACATAAACTTGAGCAAATGATAAAAATGGAATCAATTACTTCTCAAATGGAAGTAGTTTACAAACCTTCACATACAAAATGGCCATAGTAGCTGGTTATTGTAACAAATAATTAGGTTTTTTTTAACAGCATTTATTGAATTCCATTGACAATTTAGTAATTGTTTATAGAATATTTAACTATCTCCCTCACAAAATACATGCTCCATAATATATGCATTTTTTAAACTGCAGATTGCCTCTGTAGCCCTTGTGTGAAGCTTTGCTCATGTATATTCACCTGCACAAATGTTCAGGAAGGGGAGCACTGAGCCACAAATCACGCTGATGATGATGATTAGAGAGCTTCACAGTATTCTGGAATTAGTAGATCAAGATTGAAATTGTAGAGGAGAGAAGAATGAAGAATGTGTTGTAGGCTGTATCCAAAGCCTGCTGAGGATGATGTGAATTTTTCTGAGTTTTGAACTTATGGTCTAGGTCCTGGTTATTAGAAGGATAAAGAAGAGGAAGAGATGTTATAGTTGCTTGAATGAGTGAATGCTGTAAGTCTCTACTGGAGAGGAAGGTAGTATCTTGTACTTTAATGAGTTTACTAGTTTGAATTTTACGAAACCAGTTTTCACTGTCAGTTGCTATGATATGTTTCTGTATTATACAGAGTTATTCATGCTTGGAAAAGTATCAGTCCACAGCCAGAATGAATGTGGGAAACATCCAGAATCCCACTCATTCTCTGCCTCTTACAGAGGCTTGATTCATGCCACTAAAGGACATAATGTAAGCATCCTTTCCAACTCCTTCCTTCCAAGCAAGCTGTTTAAATTCTGATGCTTTTCTACACACCGTTTTGCATGTATGTTTATTTCCGATCCTCTAAAGCTCTGGCCGTAAAGCCACCACCTACATCACATCCTGTCAACCTGAATTCACCAGCTTTTTTTTCACAGTCTTCCCTGGTAACCCAATTGCATCCATCCATTCTGAGCCCCAGTTGAACATACTGTCTTGATTGCACCCACCTTCTGTCCTACCCTTACTTAAAAATACAGATCTAAGTCCATGCTTTGCTTTATTTAATGCTTTAGATTTTAGGCTTCTTGTTGTCCTTTTGAAGCCTTTGCATAATTTAGCTTTCCCATGTTTGCTGTTACCACCACCTCTTTCTGTTTATGGCTGATGCTAGGTTTGATGCATGCCAGGTTGCTTCTCCTAACCAGCATGTTTTTGCTGGTTTCCCCCTCTTTCCCCTTTTTTTTAGTGAAGACACGAGCCCCCTGAGGACGATCATATAAGCGCAGCTCTACCTGGTCTCTTGAAAGCCTTTAGTGCTTAATTATTAAAAATGCATAAGCTTATTTTGTGCTTGGAAAACTGTGGAACAAGTGGACCAAAACCCAGTCATCCGGCTGGCTGCTGCATTTCAGTGTGCTCATCTGTTGCTTCTTTCTTAGGTTGGTATCTGCTGCCATACTTTGATCAGTCTGTAAATCAGATAAACAATGGCTTTTTATTCTCCTAATAATTAAAAAAAAAGACTCATTTGCTTCACTCTGGCAAACATTACAAGTCAAGTAATTAAGGGGAAAAATGATAAAATGGGAATAGTATAGCTTGCAATTCAGACGGCTGTATTCAGTCTTAGAGCCATCTTTTGAGACTGTGGAGCTCATTGATTAGGATGAAGCTTTCTCATAATTTTTAAGGCAGCTGTTGGCTGTGAAAATTTACTTATTTTGACTAAAATAAGTAAGAAAAATTTTCTTTTTAAACTTTCCGAACAAACTGGTCTGGAGCAGGAGGTGAATGTTATTAAACCACTTATTTGCAGTGAGGCTTTTTGGGGTTTAGAATGGTTGCCTGTTGTAGTAATGATTCCTGAAGGGCTGCTAGAACTTGGTTTTAGAAATGTGTGCATGGCTTCACAAAACGTATCCACAGTCATCACGGGGTCCCTTGACTGAGCAATTTACAACTTGTTTGTATTTGGATTGTAAAAACTCACTCCAACATGATAACTTACTTCAAGCATTTGTTTTCATTTTTGTTTTCTTGAGTCAGACAGCACATTGTGACTTGATGTATCTGCTAAACTTTGACTTTTTATTCATGAAGCTTATTGTAACTGTCTGCTACCTCTACATGCTCATAGTTTGCTTAGGCCTTCATCCAGCAGACCACTTAATTGCTCAACTGTAAACTCTTGAAGTCAAGGGAAGTGCTTACAGGTTTAAAATGAGCTTGTGGTGTGTTGGAATGGGGCCTCAGACAGCTATATCTTAAGGACAGACAACTTTGCTTCCTTCTTGTTTGTCAAGTACTTGCCATACTTCCAGTACATTAGAAGTATCGATGGTAATGATGGCAGTGGGAGCAAGAAAGCAGTGAGGAGACGAAGGGAAACATATTGTTTACGGTATTGTTCATTGGCAGCTCAGTCTCTTTCTCTATTAAATGGAGTTGCAAATAAAAGATGATTCCCTTTCCCCTCCCAAGGAAAAAGCCTTGTGGTGAAATGAATAGGTAGTGCATGAAAATGCAGAATTATATGCAGTGACAGAAAGCCGTGCATGAAAGGTACTTAAGGACAAGAAACTCCTTTTGGATTGCAAGCAAGGCTTGCAAGGAAAAAAAAAAGATGGCTGAAAACATGTGAAGGTAAAAAAACCCCCAGATTGTAAGTAGGACACCCACACACTTAAATATTTAAGCCATGTGAAACAATGAGTAGATGAACTACTGACCAAATAAATTAGCAAAAGAAAAGTAAGGTTGTGCTTCTAGCCTTTTTTTATTTTCATCCAACAACTGTTAATTGCTGGAGGATTAAAATAATTCATATTCAAGGATAGAAAGTGATAACAGTGTTCGGAAGCTTGGATACTCCAGTTACACAAGAAACAGTGAAAAGAATACTTTTCCCTTTGTGCGATGCCAAAGCCGAAAGCTGTGGGGGTGGGGAAGGGGGAGGGTTGTGGCTCTTTGATGTCACTTTTAGAATAAAAATAATGCTGTAAAAGGAATAGCATAATCTTTTTCTATTTATCTAGGTCCTTTTTGTCTAAAGAGTTAGGGCAGCATTGTTAATTGATTTTTCTGACTCTGGTGATAACAGCTGTATTAAAAATAATTTACAAAGGGGGCTTTTTTCCCCCCAGAATCTGAGCTGTGCAGAATCTGTTGTAGAAAAGTGGGTACAGAGTGGGTTATTGCACATTACTGTTCTCACATAATTATAATCTGCTTGATTGGTAAAATGCATGTTGTACTTTTGCATTGTCCATTTTCAACCAGTGGTGTCTTTCCAATAAGATTTGCTGGTTAGTAGTAATAGCATCAGGCTCTCTCATGCCCTTTCAGTATAAATAAAGGTTGTCCTAACAGCTGCTCACATTGTGCTGGCATGGTATCTGTCTTTGGTGGAGTGCCAGTTTTTGGCTAGAGTATTTTAACACACTGGAGCTTTTCTCTGGTTACCGATGGTTGAATCATTTCCAGCTGTGAAAGCAGATGTGTGGCTTTTTTGGGAACTAAAGTTAATTAGGGGAGGTTTATGAATTGATTTTTTTTCCTTAAATACGGGGTTAGAGGATGCCTTTAGAAAGGAATTTTTTTTTTTTATGAGCATGACGTTGGACCCTCAACACCAGCAGCATTATAAGGAAAATATTTGCCATACCCTTAACAAAAAGAGCCTGCCCATTGCCTCATTATCTCCTAAAACATGTTAAAAATGAAAAGAAGTAGTACTTACTATTTAAATTGATAACTAATAAAGTTGAGACAAAGCTGGCAAATAAAATTGACTAGTTCATCTTCGTGTGTACTGTGTGGTAATATTTCTATTTGGACATTTTGTAAGCCAGCTCAGCGTCTTTTCAGTCTGTATGGGCCAACACTACACACACCTCATTCAACTTTTTGTTTTCTTCATCTTTGGCTTTTGTCTTTAAAAGGGATCCTCTAGGTGAAAACTCAGGAAAATATTTGCCATACTTCAGACATTGTCCCTTTTGTGTTTAGCATAGAGATTTGTACCGTTAACATCGATGGTTGTCTATTTTTAAGTCTGCTGGTAGGCACAACACAGTTGTTACAGCAGAGGGATCTTTTTGTGGAAAGAACTCTTAGTTTTGTGATTTCTTTTGTATTCTTTTTTTCTAGATTGTTACAAAAAATAAATGGTGAAGGATGAAAAAGCAACCAGCAGCATGTTTAATTTTTGTTAATCTTCCTGCAAATAAGAGTCTTAAGAAATGGAAAGCTATTCATTAGAGCATCCTGCAAGAAGGGTGTTCTATGTGCACGTTGTGTGTATGTGTGTATTGCCCACTAAAACCCCAGATATACAGATGTGTCTCTGTAGTTACCACTAAACCTTCATGTCTCCATGAACTATAAACTCACTGAGCAGCATTCAGCTTTTCTAAGAGTACTGCTATTGTAAGCTAGCAAGGCAAACAGAGAAAAGATTTTTCATGCATGCGGTTTGGATTTTTTTTCCCATGGACAGTATTTGGAAAGATCATGGAAAGACTATTAGAAAATACTTGCGATATCACAAACATATATAACTTTTCTTCTCCACTGAGTAGATTGAACTATCCTGTCAACCGTAGGACATACGTAGTTATTGGGATGCATTCCCTCATAGAGATTCTTGATGAAAAGCTTTGCATGTTGGGAAGAATATGTTGCCCATCTGGGGTTTGCAGAGAGTGAGGAGATGAAGTACTGCTTTTGTTTTAAAAATCACAGGAAGCTGGGCAGTGGTTTTAGGTGTTTTCTGCAGGAGGCATTGCCTGCTACTTGAGCAGAATGGCTGGCTGCCTTTGTCTTAGAAGTTGTCCAGGGTGAGGAATGGATGTGGCAGTGCTATGTTCAGTGCAAGTTTCTAAGGCCTTACCGTGTGAGGTTCCTGTGCTGGACTGTTCCCATTTTTTTGGATGTCATTTTGCTAGATACTAACTGTTATGAACTGGGTTTTTTACCCCAATTGTACGTCTCAAGCTAGGTGTTGTCTTTTTTTAATGCAGTATCAGTAAATATGATTTTACTGTCTTCAGGAATGTTATTAGATTAAAAAAAATAATGCAAAATTTCATGCTATGATGTATAATTAAATCTTGTCATCAGGGAAGGCAGTATAAAGTGTAGATCTGTTTTTTTAATAGAAGATATGTTGGTGGGTTTTTTTTCCCTAGTGAAGAATTAAGTATGACAAAAAAACAAGAGAATAAAAGGGCTGAGATATTGAGAAATATTTTCTAAAAATATTAATTCTTTTGTAGTTTAGAAGATGTAAAGCAAAGTGGCAGCAAAAGTCAGAGCTGTATTTGATTAGAAATCAAAAGGTTATTAATAGTGCTGATTACTTCAGCTTAGTTATGTCTGCTCTAGTATTACTCTTATTTGTTTGCTACACTAATCAAGCTCACTGTAAGCCCTTATCTTTGACCAGCCAGAAGAAATCATAAAAGGAAATAATTGTTTAGTGAGAAACACTTTGATAACAGCATGACTCTTGTGTGGGAGACAAGGAGATAACACCGTCTGAATGGAGTGATATAACCGAGGTAGCGAAGGTGATAAATTCTTTAGTTGTCTTGTCCTCAGCAGTAAAATATACCACAGATCAAGGGTGTCTTTCTAAGAATCATCTTAAAGAATGGTATTTGTAATTTACATGCTTCACATTTGCATGTGTAGAGGAAAGGGAGGAGATTTGATGTTGAGGATAATACGATTTTGTAAAGCCACAGATTTACCCGTGGAGTTTGACCAGATGATTCAGCCGTTACTTATTATCCCATTATCTCTCCATCAAATTGAAAACTGACCAAAATATTTTCCAAAATTTAAGTATTTTTTTGAAGGAAGGCATCAAGTGTTCAGTAAAGCTTTTGATACTTGTTGTTAATCACTCTCATTGTTTGCTTTCTTTAGAAAGCCCTGTTTTTCTATTAGAGCTGTTAAGAATTAATTTTCTTGGCAGAGGTTCTCTTTATGGCTTGACCTGATAGGTTGGGAAGCCCTTTAGTATCTTTTTGTTTCTCCTTCTGTAAAATACTTTTACTCAAGACACCACTGTGTCTTCTTTTTGTTAAGCTAATCAGAGTGACCTCTTTAAGACTCTTGCTGGAGGACATTTTTTGCAGACTTCAAGTACATTTGCATAACTTCTCTGTTTTCCTTCCAATTTTTTTGATTTCCCTTTAGGAAAATGAGATGCTAGGAGCGTGAGACGGTATTTCAGTACTGGTCTCTCCAATGCTCTCAGTACTACACAGAAGAATTCACTTACCTGCTTCTCTGCATTCAAGGTTCACATTCTTTTTGCTGCAATATCACAATGGGAGTTCACATGGAGTAACGTGTGCACTTCAATACTTGCTGTCTTAACGGAGTCATGATTACCAGGGATATCGTCTACTGTTCTGTACACACGTTACATTTTTTTGTTCATTGGTCTGCGCCTTGGCACTTTGATGTATCCAAACATACATTGTTAAATGAGCCTCTTTTCATCTTTATGATTTTTTGACAACCTTTTTTTTGTCTACTAATTTTATCATCTTTTTGTCTGATGAAATGTTGACTCGTGTGAAGCCTGGCACCAATCCTTGCTAAAACCCAGGAGAAACATCTGTGTTGATTCCTCATTGTACTTTATAATATGTCTCTTAGCCCCCTTTTAATTCACTTAATATACTCTTATGTAGTATCTTCTTAATGTTTAAATCTGAAGATCATGCTGTAATGAATCATCTGCCTTGCAGAAAGTCTTCTGCAGATGTGTCTTCAAACATTTGGGTTAAAATTACTGAATATTTTTAATGATGAGATGCCAGTCCTCCGGTTAAGTTATACATACTTACTATACCTTTCCTGGGAGGAGCAGAAGGTTTCACATTCATTGTGTGTAAATGAGCATTTTCTTAATAACTTTGGATCAGTAGAGACTACTTGAGTTTTCCCATGGTTGCTCTTGTTGTGCCTGCCCCAAAGAGGCAGTGATAAAAGCATCATGTGGGAGCAAGACTTTATGCATAATATTAGTGCTTCTGTGTGCCCTGGATGGCTTTAAAATACTTCCATTTTTTTCTAGATAGAACTTGAATAACTAAAAATGTACTCAGAATTGGCCTGGACTGGAGACATCCTCCCACCCTTCCATTAAATAAAGCTTTAGGATATTTTGGCTCCCAAATTATACTAACTGCTGATTCAGTTTTGCAGAAGTCCGTTTGCGTCAGGGCTGAATTTATTACTGTATGTCTGAAAACGAGCTGGGTGTGTGACTTCTCTGATATGCTACAGTTCATTCTCTCTAAACTCCTTTGGCCAGGGCTGCTTCTGAAAGAGGTGGCCCAGGTGGCTCTGTCTCCCATCTTGCCTCCTGCATTTATACCGGAGCAAGTGTTCCATGTGCGAATTCATTCACTTCCTGCACATGGCTCATCTTCTAGCTACACAGCATTGGCCATGGCACAAAGGAGGGGCAGCACAGGCTCAAGAGCAAGCAAGGAAAAGGCAAATCCATGTACTCTAGCATCAGTGATGGCCTGTGCGGTGGAAGTCGGCAGTCAGGTGTGCTAAAGAAGTGGCCGTGCCGGTTGTTCACTTTTACTGCCCCACTGTGCTAGTGTGGCCTGTGTGACAGAAGGCCCTCCTTCCCAGTTTGCAAGCTTAACTGCACACACAATTGCTCCTTAACCTGCTTCTCTCAAAATAACCTCAATTAATATAAAAATTGAAAAAATTCTACTCGTATGTATCTTAACAACCACAAGCAAACCTGCCTTTATTTTGAAAGAAATAAAGTCCAGTCCTCATGTGCTGTCGTGCTGGGTGGTCATCAGAAAGTGATGATGAGCAGCTAGAGGTCTGTTGGGGTGGTAGCCTGGGTCAGCTGCAGCCTCAAGAGACTGAGTTCATCCTACATGTGCTGTAAAAGCACTGAGCAGGGAGAGCTACTAAGTAAGTAAGAATTAAGTGTCTTTCCTAGGAAAGATTCCAGGTGAAAACAGTGGAAGCTTCTGGTTTTCAGTAGGTCTGTATTTTTTTTTGCTGATGAGCTATAGGTAAACAAATGTGCTTTTCTGTAGGTGTGATTGAGGATGGGATTTTCATTTTGTCCCTCATCCCCTCTTCAAAGAAGTAATGATTTTGAATGTCCAGGTTTTTGAAGGCCCAGCTTCAGACACCTTAATTTGGGCTGACTTTCGATGGCTAATTGTTTAGCATTTACTGAATTGTGGGGCCTTTTGAGCAACCGAATCTTAAACAAGAAGAATCAATGTCTCTTGACATGCGTGTCTCTAGTGTTTAATGCGTGAAGACAGCTTGCAGCCGCATCGCAGGGAAAGCTGTATGGAAACCTTGCTAGGCTGGATTATGCAGAGAATTACTAGTAGTCACAGAAATTGATGACTGTAACTGATGTCTCTCTCTCGTTAATAATGTATTCTTATGATGTTTGTTAATCACAGGCGGGACTTGAAGGCCTGCTGTATCATTTTTTTAAAATAAGCCTAGCATGGCTCAGTCTTTTATGTATTTCCACAGTGCAGGGCTCTGAACTTCATGCAGGCCCTAGAGCCTTAATGTCCACATGTTCTCCTAGAAAATAAGATTCGATGGCGTGTATTTTGCTTGCAGATTTTTACAGGCTGAAATTGAAGACTGGAACAGGTCTGTCCCTCTATCTGTGCCAGACTTACTTGAGATAGAACACAGACTGGAGTAATTCCCTGTAAACGGCCAGTGACCACCGGGAGTTGATTTGGCAGTGATGACTGTACTTGGAGCTGAGGCCAGGGGGCTTTGGGTAACATTTGTCAAAGGTGCTGAGTCTTGTTTTCTGAAGGCACGTGGGTGTGAGAAGCAAGGTGCCTTTCAGTAATGTTTTAGGTAAGCTCTCCTAAAATATCTAGTGCTGTGTAGGAATATTTGAGATAGTTTAAAATTAACTAGCTCAGATACAAAGGGAACAGAGCTAGGTGGCACTTCTAGTAGATTAGTTACTACAGGTAGGCAAGCATGTCAGTGTGTTTTCATTTTTTCTGCTATCTAGATGGAAGGTTATGTTTGATATCTCTGTTCAGCATTGCACTTACTAAATAGTATAGTGTGTATTTTTAAACTGATCAAAGTAACAACTAAAGATGAAATGAGGGGATTCTGAAAATATTATTCTTAGGAGAAAACTTAAGAAATCTCTGTCACGACAGACTTAAAAGGTGATACCCGAAGTTCAAGTTGAAAAGCTTAGGACTTACATTACCTGAAGGAAAAAGGGTTGTTCACAGGTCTGTGGTGTGTTTTTTTTTTTTTTAATCTAACTTAAAACCAACATAAAAGTACACACTAAAATGTCTAATTTTATGTTAATTCAGATGTATTTGTCTGAAACTCCTAAGTACTCTGCTGCCATGCAGTAAAAGTTTTACATTAAGAATTTAATTAAGTTATGTACATAGGAGGTGTGACTTTTTGTCTTGCAGAGTGCTGGTTTCAAATGAGCAAAAAATACTTAATGCTCTGAAATAGAAGAGGTATGCGTTGTAAAAGCATCTAACTTAGTATGGCAAAAGATGTTTAAAACTGAGATATGTGTAGACAATTGTGTGGCAGGAGAGAGAGTGCAAAAATTTCCATTCTTACAAATGAAAGTAATGAGAGTTTTAAGCATTGTCCTACTGTATCAGTCTTTGATGCTCTCCCCAGCATCTGCCTGTTGAGGAGCAGCACAATGTGTGCCATTTAGTATGTGTTTAATCTCTGTTTTGTTTTTAAACAGATCATCTTCAACTGGTAGCAGCTTTAAGAATTATGCGAGTAGAATTGTAGAAATAAAAGTGAATGAGAGAAGACAATGTAACGATGCTTTATACTTCTATATCAGTTTTATTTTCGTGTGGAAACTCAAGGGCTATTGCCAAATGTTAGGCTGATTGCTTTCAAGGTGAAAGCTGTACTACGCTGCTTTGAACTGATACTGCATGATTAAGGTAATAAGTAAGTGCCACTTAATTGGAACAGGCCTGATCAGAAGACATTCCAGGTAACTGATTTAAGCCAAACAATACTTAATTGCAATGACTGTTGCTTAATGGGGATGGTAATTACGTGCTTTGGGGATACCTTCAAATGATTCATTAGTGGTTGGGTCTTTTGTGTCTCCCTCAGGTTGGCTCTTTCCTGTTATTCAAAACAGCTTCCAGTGTCTTCATAAATACCTATGATTCATTCAGAAGGCAGATAAACCAGTGCTGATGGTTGGCTTTTCATAGTTCTGTGCCACAGCTTTAAAACCAGCTTGCTTAAAATCGTGATGCCTCTAATAATTTTTGAGGACCTTTTAATTTGCTTTCAGGATTTTGAGCTTTTGAGGCTTACTAAATCATAGAAGCTGGTATGTTCTCTGCCCTTGGCAAATCATTGACTTGGTTTAGTTCTGTCATATTTTCTTTGCCTGGATCACCTGTTTTCTTCTGCATGAACCCATGTGATCTGTTATAAAATACAATTTACAACTGAGGAACCCCCCTTTGTAGTTAAAACTCAGAGAGAACTCAGTTGTTTTCCCACTTTTTCTCAGACTTTGGCCTGCAAATGCATGTTTACATCTTCATAATTCAGCATTGCTCTGCCTGCCTTCTCTGCTGCTTTATCCTATCATCAGTATGGGATGCTGATGTTTTCCGTTTCAGTTGCTTTATATCTGTCCCCTTTTTCCATATGCATTTTCACACTTTTACGTTGTGTCTTTTGGGGCAGTCCCCCTTTTAAATAGGTGCTATTTCCCCCTTCTTATTACATCTAGCACTTGTCATGTGGGTAGATGTTGACAATGGCTCCTGTGAGAAGTGATTTTTCAGTGACAGGCATTTTCATTATTTAAAATCCAGACATGCTTCTCTGTCAGTGAATCCACTGCAAATATGAAAGCAGGACAGTGTTTTCGTCATGAACCTCAGAACCAGACTGTATTACCTTCTTCAAAAATGAAAGGACAAGCCAGGGTTTGTAGGATTACACTTCCTCCTGTTCCTCCATTTCTCATTATCTCTTCCCCTTAGGAATATTTAAGAAAGAAATATAGAATGACACATACAAAAGGTGGCACTGGAGATTTTGTTGGCAAAAACCAGAACTGCGCATCTCCAGAGTGCCTAAGTTGTCTCTGTGGGCTCCAGCCGCAAGCAGTATACGTATTGCATCATACCTCTTAATTTAAATAATTTGAGAAGATTTAACCCCATTTACTTTGTATGAAAAAATATTAGCAATATGAAGCATTATCTTTGTCTGCAATTTCCATATAGATGTTTTTAGGCAAGTGGAGGAGCTCTCAGGTATTGTCTAGACTACCTAATTCATTAGCCAGTGCTTCCCAGAAGGGATAGTTAATAACTGTTTCCCTTCTGCCCCTCTTTTTTTCTCTGCACCTCTAAAATGGTGGACAGCATTTTCAGAATGTGTCTCAATTTTAGTGCCTTTACTTTGCTTCCACCCCACCTTAAAATTCACTAAAGGGCCTGATTTGCAGTGTGTAGGGATGTAGTACTTTAAGGAAGTCTAGGCTGCTTCCAAATGTCTCAAGACTTGTTCTATTTACCTGTAGAACTTAAAAATTAATCCAAAATTATTTAAAATATGCTTGCGAGCCCACTTAGCTCAGTAAATTTGATGTTTTTAAAGTATATTTAGGGAGATCTAGACCCTTGTTTTGCTAGGCGTTGTACTTACTAATATAATCTCTTCTAAGTCAAGGACTTGTGTTAAAAAAAAACAAACAAGTAAATTTAATAAATAAGAAAATCATAAATCTAACATCACTCATGTAATAGCCAATTATTCTAGTTCTCTGATGTATAAAGAAATACACATTTTTATCACAGCATGACTTACACTTCAGTGGAACATAAATGAAATTCTTTCATCAGTAATTTCCACATATATACACAAATTTTGAAGTAAAAGTACATGAAGTACTGAATATTGTTTTTAAGGAGTGCAGTAATTGTAAACATTGGGAGTAAAATCACAAATAATTACAGTATTTCTTATTTTAATATGAAGGTCACAGTTGTCTGGGAGTTAAAAAGGAAGAGAGTTGGTGTTAAGCGAGCAGAACTAGTAGGTCGGTTACAGTGAGTTTCAGATTTGGTGGTCAGGCCAGAGTAGAGTCGCTCAAGACGGCGGTGGCTGACTTCTGCTGAGGACCTGCCCCACCGCGTGCGCTCGGAGCAGGGGTTCCTTCGCTGGTGCGTGCGTAGTGGAGCCACGTGAATGAAATTCTGCACTTTTCTTCGTTTTGTTAAGGTTTTTAGACTCTAAAGCAAAGTCTGTCGCTTATTGGTTGGACATCTGTTAAGACTGGAAGTTGCCTGGCTCAGCCTGATGAGTGCGGCTTCTTGTGTAAGGACAAGAGAGAGAAATGACATAAGGATGCCTGCAGTCACACAACTGTGTTACCAGATGTGGTCACACAGCCAATGCTTTCTTTTCCTAGCTTTCACTGTATAAAGTGTCCTCTTGCCTCTCACCCAAAAGGAGGGTGGTTCCATCTCTGGCTTATCCTCTTCCCTACTGGAGATCTGTAACTGAAGTGGTGACGTGGGAGGATGCCAGCAGCCTTGGCTACAGGCCACTGCGGCCAGTGCAGAGATGCTGTTCTGATCACCACGCTCTCTCTCGTCTGAAGATGCAGATGAGAGCGCCGAGTCTTTCTCACTTGCGCTGTTGCTCATGTGGTTGTCCTAGGATCTGAATCCCTTCGTTTTTTTCACAGCCTTCATAACCTTTCTGTTTTTATCCTCCCTTGGCATCTCACAGTCTCACAGTTCAGAGAGGAAGAGGTGGAGCCCAGAGGACCTTGCAGTGTGACTGGTATGTGTATGATTCATGTAGTATACTGCAGAGCTAGGTGGAGAAGGTGTGAGTTACCATGACTTGCTCAGCTGAAAGGTAACTGTGTGTCTTCATGGGGGGGTATGGGGAAGAGCAGACAATTTAATAGGCTTTCTCTGTTGGTTTAGCTTGCTTACTGTGGGAACTGGAGCTGAAGGGAGTCTTTTGAAAGCTGTGTTACATGAGAGAAGATAAGTGCCCTCATGAAACACAAGTAAGGATGTAAGAAAAGACACGGAGGGCCGTGTGGAACAAACGGATAAATGGGCCATCTGTAATATTAGAGACACTACTACTAGATGCTGGTAGTGCTTCTAAAGTCATAAATTGATAATGCTATTAGTGTTAGAGGCCCGAACTGCTCCTGATGTCCAACAGCAGGAGTGATTTTCCCACTGGGCGAGTGAGTCATGCTGTCCCTGTGGAGAGAAGTGTATTAAACCCACGCAAACCAGTGAATTATGTTATCTTTTGGAAAATACTGAAATATATCTTACACAATGCCTGCACTGTTGCATTTCAAATAGTTTCAGATATGTAACCTAGAGCAGAAGAGTAGAGTGTTATGGGACTGGTTTGTGTTAGACACTGAGATGGTACGTAGAAGGGCATAAGAAGGAAGGGAAAGGACACAGGCAAAGGATTTAAGGTGGAGACGGATAAATTAGAGCTGGCTTCCCATCAGTGATGTCACCCCTGAAGTAGGAGAATGCATAAAGTGTCTTCTCCTCCAAGGAAGAGATTGGTGGCAGGAATGGAATTTAAATTGAATTGCCCTAACGATAGGTGTTACATAGCAGAACAATTTAAAACTCCTAAGTAGAGGTGCACCATTCGGAGTCGTTGATGTCAGTAGGAGCTGCAGTTTGGAGTCCCCCAGAATACTAGCACTATCAATTTTTCAATTGCAGCAGTGGTTAGGAGCCCTGACAAGGCAGGAAGCCATGGAACTGTATGTCAGGGTGTGGCAGGGGCTGCTACTCCCTGCGGGTCAGGGGGCTGGGAGCCAAAAGGGATAGTGTGGCCAGGACCTCTGCCAGCCAGGGCCTGCCACACCAGCTCCCTGATGGAGCCAGGCAGGCTGGAGCAGGGCAGCTGATGACTGCCCAGTGTTCCCATTGCCAGGCACATCCATGGTGATGAGGTTGGTCTGAGGTCAAGCTGGGAAATGGATCTGTGGGTCAGGGTCAGTGGGACCCACGGCCCACAGACACATGGCTGGGGCTGTAGCTCAGATGTGGACGGGACCATGCAGCAGAGTGTCAGCCTAAAGTGTCTCTTACAGGAGGAGGGTCAGTCCTGCCTGAGGCATCCCAGTAGTGCTGTCTGGGAGCCTTTCTTTCCAGCAGGAAGGGGCCAGCCATCAGATGTGTTGTCTCTAAGTTAGCCCTGAGCCCTGGCAGCCAAACCTGCAAGAGGCAGACGCTCTCAGGAATTCTGAAGCTTTACTAACCCCAGCTGCTCTAAGCTTCTCACAGTATGTCCTCTTTCAAAATCTTAGAGTCTACTGGGTGAGACGTAACTAGTAAATGAGATGAACAAGGGTATAGAGGGAAGAGCAAGTAACAGGGCAAAGATTGCTTTCTGCAGGTACTGGCTGTGTACACAATTCATAGCCAAACTGAAGCAGCCACCCTAATCACAACTTGATGCTGATTGTATATTGTATTACTTACATGCTGGACTACTTACAGGAAGAATGTCTCAAATGTTGCATCAGGAGAAGTAAAAGGAAATGTTGCAGTCTTTGACATGAGCAGTCAGGAGAGAGAATTTGGAGGAGAACTTCAAAACAAAGGAAAAATGATGCTGTGGACATGGGAAGTAAATGACATGATGATATGGCAGGTCCTCTCAGGAACCCTCAAGGACTGGAATGAATTTAATAACACTGGAGTGGATGGAGTGGATGAAACACTCTGTGTGGCAGAGCTGCTGTTATTTTTGCCTGCCTTGGAGGACAGCTTGTGACTGCTTTAAAGTAAAGGCAGTATAAGGCTCTCCATGAGTCTTGGCAAGCGATGACCATATCTAATACAACTCTGCTTGCCAGTATTTCTTCATTGTTGCCTAGTCATACATGGGCACCAAGTTAAAATAGGCTGTGTACAAATGCCAAATGAAAGATAGTATCTCCCTGATAAAGCTTACCCTGCAAATACGATAGGTGAGTGCAGGCAGTTGGGTAGGTTCAAGGAGACATCAAGACAGTCGTCTCTAATCTCTGTATGTACTAATGCACCATCCTTCTGTGAAAACAGGTCGGGCAGAGACCTGTTCTCCCAAGGACCTGGTGCCTCTTACAATAGTTGTTTTCTCTTTTGGATAAGGTGGGTTCCCTGGGGAATGTGTCATAGCTGCACAGGCCTCTTTGTGAGGGAGCTGTGTGACTAAGGCAGTGCCTACTTGTACCAATAGCATGACAGAGATCTGTACCAGTTTAATGAACACTTCAGTAAGGCAAGTGGGGTTGGAGAGATGTCATAGGACAACAGGTGAAATAACTGCTTGAGGTCTCTCTACTCCCAGGAAAGTGTTACTTCAGTGACCACAGTAATGATTTGTTTGTGGCTCTACGATGTACTTCAGCTTCACAGCTATGAGTCAGAGCATTCCACAAACTGTGATTTTAGTGCAGTGTGTGTGTATCACTTTTCAACTTGAACTTATACTTCCATGTTCTTTTAAAGCAATGTGTCTGACTTTACAGAAGGTGCCTTATATATGCAAAAAGTCATGTACAGAAGAAATTCTGTCTGGCTCTCAAAAAAAGCAGTCTATTAAATCAGACACTGGAAAGTCACCTTGGGTCATAAACTATGTTGCAGAACAGAAAATCATTCTGACTTTTGCAAAAGTTTTGTATACAAGCAAGTAACAAGGTAAGGAAGTCAGTGTATTTGATTCCATTTCAGACTTCTGTAAAAAAATAAACTGAAACCCCAATCTGAGAGTATACAAAAACCATCAGTATGCAGTGCTCTCTCTTCCCCCTCCCATTTTAGGTACAAAGGTCTTGGTTTTTTTGTCTGGTAAACTCTCTGCATTATGAACCTTATAGTGTAGTATTACATGAAGAACCAAGTTCATTCTGGGATATTCTGATACGCAAAAAGGGTAAAAACATTGACTTATGTTTGAGAGCAGATAATTTGGTGACATTTGGGTAACCTTGCCACTCAGGTCAGTGGAGGCAGTTAAGCAGTTGGTTACATGTACAAGTAGATCCCATGTGGCTAAATGACAGTGATAGAGCATTGCAGATTGGACCTCATTTTTCATGCCCTGCTTTTAGAGTAGTTCCGTTCAAATCCTGTTTCTTTTAGGATTTGATGTATTGCAACCCATGAGTTTGGAAGTTACCACAATGAATATCTGTGAAAATTGGGTATGAACAAATCAAGAGGAGAAGATCTGGAAAATGTAAAGTGGTTTTTAGATTCAAAGAATTTATCAACTTTTTGTGAAATTGTTTACTTCTTGGAAGAAACACTCTATTATGTCCAGGAAACATCAGTTGTGGCAGGGAATGTGTGAGTCAAAGGGAGAAGCGTAGTTTTATCTGAGTAAAAGTTCTGTGCAAATGCTGAAGAAAACCAGAGATGACGTTGCATGGCAGAATTCATCTGTTCCAGCAAGTGTATATGCTGTAGATGGAGTAGCAGCTGAATTGCTGTAGAAATTAATTTGCCCTACACAGAATAAGTTGAATAATTTACTAGAATAAACATGCAGAGCCGTGATGGGAAGCCATCTATTCAGGGTATCTATAAGGAGACAAAAAATGAAAGTGATCTTGTAGCTTGCTCTTTGCAGGCAGAGAGAGAGGTAAGACAAAAGGTTTCTTGGGCTGTATGTGTGACAGGATGGAGAGGAGCCCCTCTGCATGCTGCCATCTTGTCGAGCAAGTATGGATACTGAGAAAAATGGGCTCACCAGCTCTTGCCCCTGACAATACAAAGGAGAAGTCTTTAGTGTTGCTCCTCATATCAGTGCGTGTTTCTTTCCTGTGGAGGAAGGAAGAACTGGAATCTTAAAATCTGCCCCAGGAGCAGTGTGGCTGCGTGCTGTTGCTTACACAGGGCATGTGACAGTTGCATCTGGTTTCTTTGTGATGGCCACAAAGCCTCTGTGCTTACTCCCAATAATACAGTGGTGGTGTGTGATGATAAATTAGATTATCTTATAAATGAAAATAAAATGTATGTTCTGATTTTATTTTCCTTCGCAGTAAAGTAATAGGATGTCCCAGCTCTCCAGCAGGAGAAACCTGACAGAGGGGGGCTGAACTCCTTGCACGGGTATATGTGTACAGTCTGTGAAATTAGGCCTTTGCCTGCCACCCTGACCAGAGCAGCGTCTCTATACCCAGTGGAACCAGGGGACACAGGCGTCGGCTTGCTGGAGAGCAGCTGTCCCCCCTTTCCCCAGAACATGATAGAAATGTCACATTGGGTTTGGTCGTGCATGTCAAACATACCTTGTAAGGTGAAAAGCGCTTGTGTTCCTGTTGGGGAGCTTTCCAGGCATTTGAATTTGGTGATGTGGAACACATAACCAGTAGCCTGTATGGAGTTGTTTGGGCTCCCTTAGTAGCCTGAGAAGAAAAGATGTCTCTAGTGTGACTGACCCTCAGCCCGTGGTTGTACTTTAATGCGCTTGTTCAAATGCATTAATTCCACATGGCTGAATGTGCCAAGAATTTTGCCTTTACTGGTGTGATAGCAAATGGTTTGATCATAGTGAGTTGGAACTGGGAGTTGCTGTGGCATGTAAGCGTGTTTGCCTTAAGACACAGTATGAGTGGCGTATTGTAGGTAACGGCTGATGGTTGCTGCTGTCTGACTGCATGCTAGGAGTGTTAGCAGAACACACTCTGAAGTCACAGATAAGTCTGTCTTTGTTAATGATCACGGTCTGGTTTTCTGACTGCCTAATGCTTCCCACCATACCAAATCTTTTGGAGTATGGGCTTGCATATGGGCAGGTGTATGTTGGCAGAAGGGATGCTCTGGTATCCACGTCTTCAAATGCTTGATTGTAGTAATGTAGCCATGTAGCATTCTTCTCCTGCTTGTTTTGCTATTGAAAGAGGAACAGCCAGATTTCTGCTGCTGCTGATGCCTATAAAATTTTGACTTGCAGAACTGCTTCTCTAACCACTGCTGGGAAATGAGTTCAGTGGGGTGGTTGATGGAGCAGCTGCTCCCTGTGCCTTGCCCAGCTGAGAAGATTATTCTGCTGTCAGTTGATTTGCCTTTCCTGCCTACCCAAAGTTCTTCCACTGTCCTCACATGGATCATCTTCTGGTGAATTTGCGAAGCCTTATACCTTTGATCCATTAGTGAAGCAGACGTTCTCGTGCACGCTTAATTCGTTGTGCTCTCATGAGGACAGTTTCGTGCTACCCAAGGCTTATGATTAGTCTGGCTTTTGAAGGCTGATTCAGCAGACATATCTCCTATAGCGGTCTCAAGTGCAGCAAGTATTATGCATATCTGCTGTATCAAATTCCATGGAGCTTGTGGGTGGTTTGGAAATAATGTAAGCTAAGCAGTTTTTGAGCACAGCTTGTTTCTGTAGATGAAGGCACTATAGCTTCTACAAAGTGCAGCTTTTTAATTTTTTTGTCGTGCACTAAACAGGCTGAGGAGTGAGAAGTTTCAGTGAGAACCACTCTTTCTTTATGGTTTGGGTGAAGTGGGAGAACCTGTTTGTCAGTGTGCAGGAATTTCTGGAAAACCTGTAAGTAGAAGCTTGTGAAGTTTGACAGAGATGTACAGTGAGTTTTGCTAATTTTACAAGTGTGTGGATCTACATAGGTGTAGTGATTCCAGTCTACATCATTAAGAGATGCTGCACACAGGAGATGATACAGATTGGACTTCAAAGGTTATAGTGAACTTCTCAAAAGAAGAGCTGGTAGCCCTGGCTGGGGAAGAAATACCTGCAAATGAATTTTTGTATCCATATATGGGGAATGATAACACATTGATTTCTTTTTTATAAGATCAGTGGCTTTACAAAAGAGTGGTTTCATTTTATCCTAAGTGTGGTACACCACTTTTACAAACAGTGAGTGCAAGCAGACTTTCTTTCTTAAGGCCAGGCTTGTAGTTTTAGAAGGGGTACTTCTGTTGTTCAGCTCTGTTCACACCACTAGCATTTAGAGCTGGAGGGATGCTGTTTATCACATCCTTCTCTGTCTTTATACTTTTGAAAAGGGAAAGCTTCATGAGCAGGTAGCATGTTGTTCTCTCCTGTGGGAGCAGGAATAGATGTGTAAAGCAGCCCTTCATGTGGAACAAATACCAAGCAGCAGGAAGGGCACAGCTGACACGGATGTGGCAGAGCCTTGTCCTACAGCCTCCCTATGATCAGAATGCACTAAGCAGTACCAGAGAATGTAGCATTAGTAGTGAAGTTTTCTGGTTTTTCCTTGTTTTATGAGTGTGTTAGCTCCATAGCTGGGTCCAAGGCATCCTTCTGCAGGAGGAGCTGATGGTGTGGTATAGCCTGAGTCTCTGAAGGTGGAGGCACACTGCCAGTGCTCAGTTGTGTGCAGATCTCTGTTGCTGTGCTGTTAAATGCAGTAGTTTGCATGGTTGCTTTGTGCTCCTTCAAAGACTCTGCTTAAGAATTGTCCTGAACACTTCCCTGTGTTACCTGTGCATCCAGCTGCAGATGCATCAGCCTTTCTGCTGAAGAACACAGAATCTGGAGGTAGTAGAGGGCAGAATTGCAAGGTGGCTTATTTTATAATCCGGGTGGTTATTAGTGCTTCTCTGTAACCAGGTGATGTTTCTTCTTTGGGAAAGTGTTTGACTGGTGTTTGACTTTGCTGATCATGACATCTGACACTACCACTGGCAGTTTCCTGATTGTTGCCTTTTGATGCTCTTAGGCACAACCCCATGATTTTTCTAATACACACCATTTTTTGTGAATCTAACAGCTCTTTTTTTCCCCATGTATGGTGGACTGGTGAGAAGAGGCTGTTCTTTTAGCACAGGGGGTGCAAGTTCAGAGGAATCCCCGTTATGGTGGTATTGTAAATGTGTCAATGGGCAGTTCTTAGAAGCAGCAGGGCAGTAACTGTGGTAGAACAGGTGGTAAAGCACATGTTTAAAGAGGAAGAACAACTTACCCTCTTAGGCTGAGAAAAACATAAGTTGCCAGTATTTGAGGGATCAGAACTGTAGTCTGTCAGTACCAAATACCACGTTACCAGCACATGTGTAATACTGGTGCAGTACCACACACTCTAACATTTGCCCTAATCCTAAAGTCAGCTGCCTTTTTGAATGCCACAGGAGCATATACTGGCAGAAGAATTATTTCAGTATCTACAACTGGGGAACCTTGGTAGTGTACAAACAGTGTTATTTGAGGCAGAAGGTGACTGAACCAGCAGAGCAGCAGCTGGCAAGACAGTACATGAAAGGCTGAAACCTATGTGTTTGATGGAGAGACAAGTGCTATGTTGCCCTGAACACAGCTCAACCTTTTCCTAGGCTTTAGAAGCAAAAAGTGTGAATAGAGGTCTTTGTCATCCTAGCAATGCTAATGCTTGGCAGTAGCATTATATGAGCATAAACATCAAGTCTCTGTAGTGATGTTAGCAGTATGCTATCCTAGATGCTTCTGAATGTGTTCTTTTTTATTTCCCCCCAGTTTGTTTTGTTGAAAAAAGATCTCTCCACTTCAGTTTCTTAAGGATCTTCGACTTTGTAAAGTTCTTTCTGAACTAAGCAAAGTCTATTGGCAGTGCCTAATTGCTGTATTAATTTGGAGGTGGTGGCTCTTTTCACGTTCTGATGAGTCAGACCTTGGTGAGCTGAATCAGACTAGCCCAGATTCTTCCGTTATCCAAGTGTCAGAGCTGATCACTAAGGTTTGATGTGAAAATACAAGTCTTCGACTGTTGGTCTACTGGTTATACTGTTGGCACATAAATATTTTCTTGCACTGGCAGATAAATGAACTAGGTGACCTGCTAGGACTTTTCCATCTCTCTGTTACACGATTGTCCGTGTTGAAGCCCTAGAGCATCACTGTTGTTGCCTTCTTCCGAGCCAGCTGGCCTCAGGGAAAGAATCTGTCTGTCAGTAACTAGAAGAACTTGCCAACTGGCTGTGAGTTGTGTGCTGGCTCAGGAGACCCCTCCTTCATACTTTTATAGCCTACAGAAATGGGCCTCTCTATTATCTGAACCTATGATTGTTTGGAGATTGCTGGGCTTTGCGACGACCTGGGGATAACAGCCTTGTGCTTTATAGTGTTTTGCTGCCCTTTAAATTTGGGAGCAAAGTGTGGCAGTTCTGAAATAACATGGAAATGGAGCCAGCCTGGGGCCTCCGGACATCTGAAGCAAGTGGGGTGCAGCCAGCATAGCTACCATACTGCTGTGCCAGTGTATCCCTTTGCAGCCTCCAAGGTGTTCACAGTAACCTAAATATGCCCTGTCCTACTGCAGCGAAAGGGGAAAGATAACTGTGGCGTTACAGCTGGCATGCTGTCTGTGAGATGGATCCCGTGTGTAGCATGAGGCTCTCAGGCGGAGGGAGCACATGTCTGCCCGTGCCATCAGTGCACTGAGATTAAGGTAGCGTGTACCTCGTGAGCTGGGAGTGTGAATTACCACTGTAGGAATCCTTCTCCTTCACCCCTCTAGGCCCAACAAAACAACGGCTTCTAGCATGTTATTGTAGTGGAGGAAGAAGCCTTTGAACCCAAAATATCTTCTTTTAGTATATACAAAGGCTTCCGGGTGTTACAGAGGAAAGGGTAAATGTGAGAAGAGGTGGGTCTCCCTTATAAAGATGGAGAAAAGAGATTATTAGGTTGGTAAAACAAGAGGACAGCTGAAGTAGGAGGACAAACATGAAAAATATATGAAGACAGTGAAGAGAGGAGCTGGTATCTGGAGAAATGGGCGTATCCTTAAAACCGTATAGGAGTTTTGGGACCCCCCAGTCTCACTTTATTTCTCATGAGAGTTAAGCTTCTGGGAATCTAAGCTGCTATTGGAAAGGTATTTTTAGGTTCCTGAATCACTTCTCATGGTTCTCAAAATTTTATCCCGAGTCTCAAGTACTAGGAAAAGCTTCTCTTTGTCACTTCAAACAATGTAATACTAGGAAGCAGAGAAAGCTGTTATGGATTTTTTCCTGTGTGTTATCCATATAGGATGCTGGGGGAAGTGACATGGAGATGCACTGACAGCATAGAGCCAGGTGGGATGCGATGTCCTTTACTACTTCCACATCACAGAAGGAATGGTGTTGAGTTTTGGAGTGTCTGGTCACAAAGGCACATCACAGAAGGAATGGTGTTTTGGAGTTTTGGAGTGTCTGGTCACAAAGGAGTAACAGACAAGTAGCTGTGCAGTCAGAACAAAGGTTTATACAGCCTTGTATGAAGATCTTGGGGTCTAATTTACAAAGATATATTTATTACCACCCCCCCAGTCAGTGTAAGATTTCTTCTGTCAAAGGGTGCTCTGAAATATGCTTCTGTATGTTGTGAGTAACAAAACCCTGTCTGATATGTCTAATATTCTGCAATAATATGTAGACTTCCAGTGACGTAAAGCACCTTTGGATGTCGAGTTCATATTCAAGGAAAACCACAGTCAGCCTACATCAGGGTATATTAGTGTAAGAGTGTGTGTTCGAATAGCTAATTCCTATGCACCAGCCTCTGCACTGCCCTGATAGCTGGTGATTAAATAGCGTTCTTTAAAGTGGCACTAATATTGTGCATCTTCTGGCAGAAGTTCTTAAAATCTGCACTGATTGTAGTTGTTCAGTGAAAAGGTAAGTATGCCCCTTAGGAGAGCTGCAAGGGAAAACCGCTTATCTGCACACACCTGAACCTGGAAGAGACAATTTGCTGGAACTTAATTTGCTGCATGCTGGAAAGACTAATGATGATTCTGCATTCCATTGGCAAAGAAATGAGGTAGATGGCAAAAAAAGGCTCTTATTATAGTGCCTGGGTCGTAGAAATTTATGAGAAGCTTGTTCTGGTTTTGCATCCTGTGATGTCGTTTCAAAATCTTGCCGTAAGGATATTGGGGGAGAAAGCTGTAACAAAATGACACTTGAACCAAATCTGTCAATAACTTAATTTCTATCACGTCACATCCTAACTACTGGAAATCTGCTGTTTCTGTAGAAGAGTGATTTAATCTTATTTGCAGTGTTTTCATAGTAAAAAGTGTAGAGTGGAAAAAGAAAGGAAGGAAAACCCGTAGGAGAAGCAGCTATTTTGTGATACTGTTAAAATACTGACAGTGAGGAAAGAACAAGATGACTTGTGTCACGTCTTGTCCCTACTTTTTCTTTCAGCAGCTTTTCCTGTTCAGTGGAACTTAGCAGTGATGGTGATCAGAGAGTGAAGTAGCTAGAACAGGTATGGTATTGACATGTATGATGGGTTGCTAGCTGAGCTGCAGGAATTTGGAAGAACTGTTCATTTCTGTAAAACATACCTCTTCAGTAAGGGACATAGGGAAGGCCATAAAGGCTTCGACTAGAGCTTTTGTAGCCAGTATCTTGTTTCAGCTGATAACCAATAGCAAAGGTCAGTGGTGAAAGGAGTGTAGGAACTGGGAAACCGACTCTGGTACTTAACCTGTATATTCTGATTTCCAGTTGTGTGGGACTTTCTTAGCTGTAGGTCTTAAAATTGAATGCTTGTTTTTTCTTTTTGCTCCCTTTTTTTTTCTTCCATGTTCAGTTGAACTTTTAACCCATGACCATTTTTGGCATAAACCTTATCCTCTGCAGTGGTTGACACGGCTTGGCTGCGTTTTGTAGGCAAAAACCTCACTTTGTTTCTGAGTGTTCCACCTACTAATTACATTTGATGACCTCTGTTTCTTTTTGAGAAAATGTTGGGAAATAATTCTTTGTTTTTCCTCCACTGGAGATTTTGTAGACATCTATGGCATTTATCATAAACTCTCCGCTTAGTTTTTTTGCCAGGCTGAAGATTCCTTATCTTTTTAGTCATTCCTTACACGGCAGCTGTTCCATGCTTTTCATCAAGCTGGTTGTCTCTACTAGCTTTCTGGTTCTGTTGTCTTTTCTGTGAAGAGGCAGCCAGAGCTGTGCAGTGGTCAAGATGCAGACGAACTTTGCATTTACATGGTGGCATAATGTTCTTCTATCTATTTTTTTTCCCCTTTCTTGCAGTATTCTAAAATTACATGTGTATGTTTGACTAGTGCTGAGCACTGAGCTTAGTTTCTTAGTTTCATAAAGGTTTCTACTGTAACCCCAAAATAGGTCATGCGTGGTGTCAGGTATTTCAGATCCCATCCATGTGTACATCATGTAGAATCGTTTTAAGCAGTTACTAAGAATGGATTTCATCTGTCATTCTGTCATGATATTCTTAGTCACCTGTAACTCGTGTCAAATAGTTTTGGTTTTTACTTACTTGAGTAACTTTGTGACATCCTCAAACTTTGGTAGTTCACTGCAAAGTAAGGATCATTTCACCCTTTTCCTGGATCATTTGGTAATATGTTGGATACCATCAGCTACGGATCTAGAATAGGTCCCTGCAGGACTTCGCTGTATCCTTCCGTTGAAAAAACTAACCTCTTATTTTTCTTCTACCTTATGGGTTTTTCTCCCCTATCAGGTCACTTCCAGTCTTCACCCACAGCAGCATCAATGAGGGCGTTTTCTTGAGCTCAAGTAGACTTTGTCACAATGATCTCTCCTGCCTACATGCTCAGCTGTTTCTTCAGGGAACTGGAATGGGTGAGAAAGGCACAATTCCTTCTACAAAAGCTGTGTCAAAATTTCTGCAGAAAGAGAGGTCATTAGATTGTTGTTGGTAAGGGGCATCCAAAAGCTGCAAATTCAGTGGCAATTAGAAACGAAGGCTGATTAAAACAGAGTTGTGAAACTGATTTTTTTTTTTTTTTTTTTTTGTTACAAAGCTGTGGCTTTAAGAAACACCAAATATTGCGGCATTGACTGAGCTGACAACAGGGACTCCCAGTTAATTTCAAATTTTTATTTTAAACTGTCTTGGTTTGTGATTTAGTGGAAAACATGCTCCTTATGCAGACATTATTTGAATACCAAGTCCAAAATTCCAGCATCAAGCTGCTTTCGAGTTGTTCAGCCTTCTGGCAGAAGCAGTGGTTACACTAGTTTACACTTTCATAACTTCCATGTATCTGAGAGGGTTTGTGCCAAAAGACTGCATTGCCCAAAAAGCTCTGTTCTAGGGGACAGAAGCAGCATGGAACCTTCTGAATCTGCCACAGCAGATGACAGTGTATCATCATCAATATACACTTTTTTTAACTCCCATAATTTTTCAACTACAGGAGCTACATGGAATTACTGATAAAGTCTGTGTCCATTCAGCAGCTGTTAGAGAAGTAGTGGTGTTGTTTCTCTATGTTGTTTCTAAGTTGTTCTTGTTCTGGGGAAACCGCTGTAAGATGCAAGAGACTTCACTCAAACCATAGATTTTCTGTTTCAAAAATCAGGAGGTACCTCCCTCCATTCACTCTCAAATGTTGATGACATTTTACAAAAAAAAAACCACCAGTACTGAAAGATAGATCAGACCTACTTCAAGATGATTTTTAGCTGCCTGGCCCTGTTTGTTGAACTATGGACCTGGAGGTCAAACACCTCAGTAGACCTCTGAGCTGTCTGTCCTCTGTGGATGGAACAACTGACGTGGGTAGCGATGAGTGGCATGCAGCATAATGTTTTGATGAGAAACTACCGTACAGTGAAAAACAATCTTATGGAAATGCATTCCATGGTAGCAGAGCAGCAACTAAGTTCTGTCTCTCCCCACTGGGAAATGACTAATATTTAGGTTATTACCAAACTCCTAATACAAAATAAAAAGCTAACCCATTCCAAGAGGCTGAGGTTCAGATGAGCTTTCTCATTAAACTTTTTTAGATGTATAGGAAGCCGTTTTAATTATTTCTGTACCTGGATTCATAAGCAATGCTGTGAGGCTACTGTAACATTTGGAGTGGAGATGTACTCAGCATTTCTGGCGTTGCAATGTATTGGCATGTGACTGGCCATGCTGTGCATCAAGGCTGTGCTGGAGGATAGGTGGCTGACTAGGTGGGTTGAGGAGTCATTATGTAAGCTAACTTGCTTCTGTGTCATTTTGTCAATAGAGGTGTTACAAAAATCAGTAGTAAGCTATTTGGGATCTGGGGCTTTGCCAGATGAAAAGAATTAACAGCTTCTTGAATATGAGCAGTAGAAATTGGGTCATCCGAGGAGTCAGCCATGTGCCAGAAATAGATGGTAACTGTAGTTTATTTAATAAGAGAGTTTAAGATGATTGTGAAGAAGGCTGTGGGAGTGAACATACCTTTTTACAATACACAACAAGGATTAATACATGTTTTTGAGGGAAGAAATTGACTGCCTCCTCCATCTTAAGCATAGGAATTTTCTTTGCTACCTGAATCATTCTCCTTTTTAGGCTTCCTTATTTTATACAACACTTTTTTTTCAGTAGCTTATCTCCTACTCTGGCTACATCTGAAGTACCCCACTGGCTTGCTCAGCTTCTGAAGAGGTATATCATCCTGGCTGGTGAAGTTGCTTCCGGTTATTAACGAGAGCAGTGTTATGTTGCAACTCTTACTGAAACTTGGTATCTTGTTTCAAAAAGTTAAATGGGAAATGAATTGATTATTCCTTAGAGACTCATCTCATGGGGAATAATCCAGAACAAGGAATAAACCACGACTTCCCATAAGAGTGGGAGAAAAAAATAAGGTATATGTGAGTTGCAGTATGAACTACTGATGCTTTGTATTGGAGGAAAGCTGCCACAAGAAAGTAATTTTTATGTATACAGAATTTTTGAAAAACGGTCACGCAGAGTTCAGAGTTCTGTTTGTCTGCAGTCAAAAACCTTTTTAATGGTTACATTTGTAGAGAAGTGGGCTGTGTGGTCCAGCAGCTAGAGTAGTGACTGATTTTGCTTGCATTTTTTACCACTGAGCCGTTCTGCTTTTCTCTCGTGTAGTTTCCTTGTTTATCTGTTACCACACTCACCATTGTGAACTGGTTTAGTGATAATTGGTATAGGAAAAAAAAGATTGGTTTTTTCATCATCGCTGTATTTTACAGAAGGACTGAGGGATGTAAAAAGCCCCAGAAACAGGCGAGAGAATTGTTAGGGAAGTTGCACTGCAAATGAGGATTGTATATTTGTACATGTACTTTGTAGACTCTGTGCCGTTCTCTCCGATCGTGTTTGAATAGGTAATTCTGTAATTCTTGTAAAGAGGTAGTTAGAAGTATCTGTGTGAGCTTTGGAAATGTTCATGACCTGTAATCACAGATGGTAAGAAAGGGTTTTTCCTCATAAATTCATGGGCATGCAGAAGCCAGACCTTTCCTTCTGGAAGAAAGGATGAACTTTACACAGCTTCACTGTATTTCTTCCTTTGAAGAATATATTTGGCCAGGTTTTAAAAGAGCTCAGCTCCCATTTGGCCACCTGAATTAAATGGCTGGATTTGCAAAAGTGTTTAGCATCCAGCAGCTACTTTTATTCCCACATATGTACCCAAATGGGAGATGAGTTGTTTTGACAGTGTGGCCCATTATTTGTCAAGTTGGCTGTGATTAAGACTCCGAGCATTCCGGGAGCACTCTATTAAAATACTCATAGAGCAGAAAACCGTATGGGACCATTTATAAAGCCATACTGCTGGGCCAATAGAAATGAAATTCTGAAGTTGTGCAACCACATCTCGTAAATAAAAATGGAGAGAGTAAATGGCCAGCGGTTTTCCTTCACCTTGTTTAGAGAGAGCATCTGAAAATGAAGGGAAAATCACGTAGTTGCAGCCACAAGGAACACTGGCTGTTCACAGAGCAGTAAGCGTTAAGGTGTGCAGAATTATCGGTCTCTGTTAGGCAAGCAGGGAGTGTGAATGCAACGAGTATCCTTTAGAGCAGTGCACAGCTGAACAACATACATCTGAGACATTTGTCCTGTTCTTGGCACCTTGAGAGGAGAATAATCTGAGGAATCACAGATTTCCATGGAATTCAGTAACTGAAGACACTTCAATAGGAATAAGAACTTGCAGAGTAAACAAGGAGGGTTACTGGAGGATGGATCACTCAGTAGTTACTGCACAACATTATGGCTGGTAGTCTTTCTTATTTTGAGTTCTGATTTTTAAAGAATCTTGACCAGTCATTTATCCCTGTCACATTGAGGCGTTATCTGTCTGAAGAACCACATGAACATCGTGTGATTCTCAGTTTATGCTCAAAGTAGGTGTTTCCTGCTCTCCTCAGCATGTACAGAAGCCCTAGAAGAAAGCATTACACTTCTTGTTGAAGCCTAGCAGTGGGGAGGCAGTGGCAGGTTTCAGGGCTGGGCTGCTACTGGAACACGCTGTGGACCAGGAGAGCTGTTGGTGGCATGTGGAGGGTAATGCTGCTTGGCACCTGCTGACAAGAGCAGCTGTTGTCTGAGGAGAAGAGTGGAGCGATGGATTACAAATTCAATAACCTGAAGCATTCTTCTTCCTTGTTGACTTAATGTTTGGCCTCTGTTCCTCAGCACGCTGTTTTAGGCATCAAAGTGAAAAGAGAGCTGTCTCTTTACCATGACTCTGTTGGTTTAGCAGACTCCACTGGTGTCTGAGTTCTTAAAAGATGTTGAAGATACCCTTCATTCAATAAAATGAAATATGGTGATAATAAAAGACCTTTTACGTGTCCGTCTCACAGCTGTAAACAAAATGTCAGATGTATGTTGCTTCTCAGTGAAGTTCTTTCATCCCTTATCACCGAAGATGCTGGTCAAATGTGAGGCCTGGAGATGGAGGACACCTACTCCACGTGCATGGTGGGGAGTCTCCTCTGTCCTGTGTATTCAGTTGCCTTCTTGCTCAGGGTTAAGAGATTCTGGCTGCATGTTTCCTACTTAAAACCTGTTGTGATAATTTCAAAACACTTTTCTGTGTCCGATCCACTGTCCCTCAGTTTGTATCTGAAGAACTAAAAGTCTTATGGGTCTGACAAATTCAGGATCTTACCAAAATTTTTTTCGATGTTACAGAAATTTTTTTGAACATGCAAAAATCTAGCAGTCCCTTTCTGCTCGTCTTTACACTGTTACTGAGGCGCAACAGTATTGCAAGCACTAAAACTTTCCTTGTAGGAAAGTCTTCGGTTTTTAGAAACTTGCAGCAGCGTGCCCAGGGTGGCCAGCTATCAGAAAAGAATCATTGTTTTGCAAGTGAAACTTGTGCCTAAAGGTAAAAAAGGAAGCTGAGCCTTTTGTTTTCCTTTGCTAATTGTTACATTGGAGAGTTCATAAGATCTAGAAATGCACTGAACCCTCTGCGTAGGGATGTGTTTTGAGTAAGTTACTGCTTGAGTGCTGATAAGTGAAAGAAGGGGGTTGTGAAATTAATTCTGCTGACTTTTAAACTGTCAGAATTGGGGTTTGCTGCTTCAGTCCATCCTGTGCTTGCAAGTCCTGTGAATCCGTGCTCTGAACAATTTATTTTTCTAGGAATTTGCGTTTACCCTGCTTTAACTCAAATTTTGTGCCACTGAGCTTATGTAGGTGTTTTGAAATCGTGGTCGCTGAGGTCCTCCCAGATACCAGTGCATGGATGTTGGTGATGTGTTTGTTTATTGATGTGGGCAGAATAGCTTAATGTCGTGAGTTGGCAATGTCTGCGTGGTACAGGGAGATGCTGCCATGCCTGAGCTGGTGCTCGCTTGTGGAGGCAGTTTAATTACATCAGCATCCTGATGGCACCGGGTCGGTATACAGGATAGGACTTCACAGTTTAGAATTAGCCTGATTGTCTCTGCACAGGGTGGCACGGTGTTGTAGACATGGCACCAAGTCTGGCAGAGCTAGGAGCTCCATCTGAATTGCTTCGATTTCAGGCCAGTGTCCAAATTAGTGTCATTTTTTCTGTTTCTTTTGGCTCCTGTGATAGCAACCAGGAGATTCATTCACGATCAGAGTTCATCCAATTAAAGCCTTTACAGGCACTTCAGTGTTGATCTCTTAACCGTTGCAGTCAGTGGAAAGACTCAGTGTCTCACATCTTTTAATAGAAGTGGATTGGATCCTTGCTGAGATGAAGCACTCTTTCTGAGAGGTTGTAGTTACGCATAGTAGTAGAGTTGGGGCAGCAGTAGTGAGGAATTCTGCAGGGTGGCTGAGCACTGAAATATGTTAAAGACTGTGTGCAATATAAGGGGCTATAGCCTCTTTTTAGAGCAGATGGGAAGTGAGTGTGCCAACATCCGTATATGTGTTGTCGTAAAATTGTTCTGCTGGACTTAATATTCTCTCTTTCAGCGCAGCACTACCAGTCAAGGTATGTATTTTTTAGATCATGTTAAAGCCGCCTGGTGGGATAACATTGGAGAGGGAGAAATCCATGCGTGCAAACTAGCTTTGTAGCAGTGTGAGTGTTTATGGCAAGATTGCATTACTTTACTTCCTAGCTATGGAACTGCTGTGAGCATCATACCATACCCAAGCTGTAGTACATAATTTAAAGTCACTACTGGTCATTATCTGATAGTTAATGCCTGAAGAAATTATATATTATTGCTGTTATGAATTGTTTCTTTACTGATTTCAGTTTCCCATTTTACTGGATAGCTGATGACAACACCCTCTGAGTCTCTCCAAGCGGGATTACAGTGGTTGACACAGAGGAAAATTTTATGGCTTTCTATGTGTGTATGTTTTAGAAGAATATTCGTATATTTACTGCATTATTTATTTGTGTATTGCAAAAAAAAAATTCAAGCATAATAGGAAATTCTGCATTATTTTACAACTTTTAACTACTGATGCACTTAGAAAAGAATGTTTTAAACTATTCTTTTATTGTTTTTAGCAATTGTTATTTATGATTCTCAGTGACAGTAATATGAAATTTACATAGTATTAAAAACTCTATATGAAAATGAAGCATTTTAAAGCTGTGAATACATTTTTTTAGTTCTACAACTTTTTCCTTTAAGTACTGTACATTTAGTTTATGAGATTGTTGTGGTTTAATCCCAGCCAGCAACTAAGCACCACACAGCCGCTTGCTTACTCTGCCGAGGTTGGGATGGGGGAGACAGTTGGAAGAGCAAAGAGGAGAAAACTCCTGGCTTGAGATAAAGACAGTTTGATAGGTAAAGCAAAAGCTGAGCACACAGGCAAAGCAAAACACGGAATGCATTCACCACTTCCCATGGGCAGGCAGGTGTTCAGCCATCCCCAGGAAAACAGGGCTCTGTCATGAATAATGGTTACTTGGGAAGACAAGTGCCATCACTCCGAATGTTCCCCTCTTCCTCCTCCTTCCCCCAGCTTTATGTGCTGAGCATAACATCATACGTCTGGAATATCCTTTTGGTTAGCTGGGGTCAGCTGTCCTGCTGTGTCCCCTCCCAACTCCTTGTGCACCCCCAGCCCACTCACTGGTGGGGTGGGGTGAGGGGCAGAAAAGGCCTTGACTCTGTGTCAGCACTGCTCAGCAGTAACGAAAACATCCCTGGGTTACCAACACTGTTTCCAGTACGAATCCAAAACACAGCCCCATGCTAGCTATTATGAAGAAAACTAACTCTACCCCAACCAAAACCAGCACAGAATTTTTTTCTGGAAGTTACTTATCTCAGTTCTACAGTTTGAAAACTGCAAGCAATATCGTGTGTTGAAATTCGGCTGTTTATTATATATTCTAATTTTCTGTGTGAAAGGATTACTCACAAAACAGAGATAAGGGAAAAATGAAAGAACAAAATGATTTGCTTCCAGATGTGAATTTTTTTTGCCTCAAGGTATAGGCATGAAGTGATAGATACTCAGCTGAACAGTGGATAAAAAGGTCTTAATATTAAAAACAAAATGTGACAGGAGATATACCTTACAAGCATAGTCTCTTGGATACTCATCCTCACTTTCATTTGCCACCCTGAATTAATATTTTAACTTAATAAGATCTGCAAGGGAGTTGTGTGGTGATTCTCATTTGTCTTCATGTACTGCAGTGCTGCTGTATAGAAAGCTATATTAACGTTTATAACGGGCGATTTTGTCAAGAACTACTGTATAATATAAATCTGCATTAATTATTGCCCTTGTTAAAAGTGTAACAATGAAACATCTGAAATCTGTCTGTTTATATATCTCTCAGACAACTGGTAACTATGGCCAGATTGCTCTGTGTGTGTGTGTGAAATGAAAAACCCAAGTCCAAGCACATAATCAGCTTTATTATTAAGCGAAGGACAGTGGGAAACTTAGATGAACTACAGGGTATAAAAGGCTTTGCTCCCACTACAAGAGAAGAGCCATTTGATGATGTGACATCGGTGTGGTCCAGCTATTGCATAACAGTCCCAGCAAGCCATAGCACACGTAATTATGATATATCTCTCAGCATCTCTATTATCATAATACATTTTTCTTCCACAAGAGAAATTAAATGTGTAGTGCTCTGTGGTTCACGATTTTGCCATCTTAAAGAGATGCTTAGTATTTGAGTGATGGTTGAATCACCTGTTTTATACTTAAGTACATAATCCCAAGAAGGTTTAAATCAATGTGTTAATTGGTAAGTGATACTGTAATTATATGTATAATCATGGAAATTTTGAATCCAGATTATTTACTTGCTCTCAGGAAATTAATCTACAGAGGTCATATATTAGATTGCTTGTTTATTAAGTGGAACCCCTGTAGTTACACAGTACTGATTGGCTATAAGCTGAATGAAGCATTCTTATAGCTGTATCCAGCAGGTGTCAACAGTTCAAATCTTTGAGTGCGTAGTGATCCAGATTCAAACAGTTCATTAATCTAAGCACACATTATATAGATTTTTCAATGCAATTTTGAAAGAGTTGAAAAATTGTATTGAATGATGAGAGATGATACTCAAATTATGTTTTTATGGCAAATCTCCCTTGAGCTTGTGACACACTCAGATGGGGTTGGGTGCTGAAACTGATACTGTGCCTTGATTTTTATTCTCAGATGTACTTTTCTGGCTTGAGAGAAGCTTCGGTGGGTGAAATAGTCTTTGTTTGATGACAATCCAAACCATCTGTTTTTCTAGCATTAGGTTTGTTGCATACAACCCCTGCTTCCTTTTCATTTCCTTGCACAGAAATAGTGTTGGTACCACTTAAGAATCCCAGAGACATGCAGATAGGCCTTGTTTTATTTCTTCTCCTTGATCCTGGTACCCTCTGGAGTTCTCTGGCAAGGCCATTCAGCACAGGTTTAAATGGAATGGCTCTAATGAAATCATCTGCACAGCTTGAAGCGTTAAGGCTGAAGCATGTGCTTAGGGGCTTTGTTTCATGGGGGAAAATGCCATTGGAGAGTCTGTAGGAGAAGCAGGCAAAGGTGTTTGGCTGGATTTTCCCCTCATCCATGCTGGTGTACCTGAGAACAGAAATCAGTTGGTCATTCAGGTCACTTGTTCAACCTCATCTGCTCTCACAGGTGAGGTTAGTAGGAGAAAGTGTGTTTCTCTTCCATGATGAATTCTGACTGAGCTCTATCAGTTGGGGCATCTATAGGCTCTCAGTTTGGCAATTATGAGACTCTACTCACTTTCTCTTTTCTGCTAATTGCCAGTATCTTTGTTGAAGTAGAGAACAAAGAAAAAGAAATGTGTTTGCTGTTACTGCTGAGACAAAAAAAAAGAGGGGAGGATTGTTCAATTTTAAGAGAAAAAAATGCAATGTATCCAAACAGATCAAGGTTTTCAGGAGGTACTGTATTTTTCCCTTACTGTAATGATCAAGGTAAAGATATACTTCAGTGCTGCTGACCAATTTTGATGAGACTGCTCTAATACCTAGTACCATGTATTAAGGTAGCAGCAATGCCTACTTAATCATTTACAAATGGTAAGGGTTTTTTATTCTTCTATTTTTCTGACTCCTTGCAGTTCTCAAATGATTTTTTTTTTGGCAATATTATGGAAGTTATGATACCTCTCAGACACTTGCAATTCATATAATATGAATTGCAGACCTGCAGGGAAGGTAACAATTGTGCGATAGCTTGTTATAGATCAGATGCAATAAAGAAGCTGTACAAAATCTGACCCAATTATCTTACAGTTTATGTTCCTTTTATTCTGACAATGCTGTTGTTATTTCCTGGTACTAATAACTACCTTTACGTTACATTTAATTTCGTGAAGTACAGCTTGTATGGTACAGCTTGCGTGTCTAATAAAAAAAATGCAAAATTGCAGTAGAGCTTATAAAGTAATGGATAGGAATTTTTCAGAGGAGTTGACATGCCTGTCAAGATAGTGCTGATAGAATTTCATACATCTGCAGTAGGACACAAAATTAATTACCAAAGAATCTGACATTGTTAGTCCTTTTTATTCAGTTATATGATAGCTTCAGTGCTCTGGAAAAAAATAATCAAAGCAGAATTTAAAACTGTTCTCAGAATGGCAGGTTTTCATCTAGAAATGTTAATGTATGTTAAACTTTAATTAAAAAGAATGCATATTGTATCTTAACCTTTTTTTAATATAGCATAATTATCTATGGTACAGATCCTATTCAAAGGTCTATTATTTTATTGAAAGATTCTATTTTAACGTAAAGGATTTGTGGTTTTCGGCAAATTATCGTCGTCTCGTAATTCTGGAGTGCCGGGCATACACGCTGGTGCAGTCGGCAGTCTTCTGTAACGTCCAGGAGTGTAATTCAGTCACAGAGATGGGTGACATTTCCAACATGAAATATAGATTGAGCACTTCATACAAATATAAAATACCAAGGTGCCTTTGTAACCTTTCATGTTTTTAAAGGAATTTTACCCAGCTGTGGCCATACTGGAACAGGGGGTGTGCAAATTCCATGTTCCAAGACCCGTTTTGGCAGGCGGGCTGCCTTGACGGTGCCGCTCCTGATTTCTGCAGACCCTCGCGTGGGGATTAGGTCTCCTTCCTCCTCCTTCCCTTCGGAAGGTGCTCCCTCCGGGTTGGCACCAGCGGGAGTCGCTCAGCGCAGTGGCGGTGCGGCCGTGGGTGCCCAGATGTGCGGTGGCCCCGCGCAGCTGGCGAGGGGCCCGCGGAGGCAGCGGGCACTAGGTGTCACTGTTCCTCCACGCGGGAACGGCCGCAGGGGCATTTTTTGGGCCGTGCGAGGAAAGGAGATGCCGGTGGCAAAGGCTTGTAGGTTTGGGAGTGTGGTGCCACTTCGGGATCGTACAGCCAAGGGCTTCCGAGACAAGCAGCAGCTGGATTACTGGGGCGTTTTCTCACGTGATGTAAACATCAAGCATATAGTTGAGAGGCAGCCGCCAGCCATTTATAGCTCGATTGGTGTGGGCCAACTGTGGTCTGCTGTTTTTGAACCACCGAAACTTCAACACGCAGGAAAGTGGTTCGCTAATCTCCATTTTATTAACCAGCAAAGGGATGACTTTGTTTTGTAGCCGCTCTCTGGAAGTACTGGATGGAAACTTCACTAGAACTTCATAGATAAAGGTTGGTGAGGTAGTATATGCTGTCATTTCTCCAGTCACTCACTGAAGTCTTCCTTTATTCCTATTTGAATAACTAAATGCAGGTTTAATTGTGGTTTGAGCTTGAAACCAACTGCCAAAAGTAAGAAATAAAAGGCAAAACAGAGGGCCAGCACTGGCAGTATGCTTTTATGTCTGCATTTAGACCAGAAGTTATTTGAGATGAAGTACCAGTGACAAAAGTGAATACAGACGTTAGCCACTGGTGCTGTATATGTTAAGTTAAAAGCTTAGGAATAGCCTCAGTCACCTACAGAATCTCTCTTGGTGTGGAGGCCTCTTCCTCTGTATATTTAAGAGTATTTTCATAGAATCATAGAATGGTTTGGGTTGGAAGGGACCTTAAACATTTTCTCCAGGTCTGTCCTTCCTTCCATCAGGAGAGAATTTCTACCGGGAGGCAGTTCTTCAGTCTGGAAATAAGATGTAGCTCTTAACATCCAGGGGATAGTAAACAAAGTTAGAAAACTGTAATTACTTGTGCCATAGTTTTACATATCAATTTGACAGCAAATTTAATTACATCATCACTCCTGTGTCAGCTGACATCTTCAAATCACGACAAAATGTTTTCTGAAAGATACTCTGCAAGTAATTTAGAAGGTATGGGCTTTGTGCAGGAATTGCTAGGTGAATTTTGGTGGACTAATACATAACACCTAAGGCTTTGAATCTGCCTGGTGACTTCATCTCCAGATAATCTTAGATGGGTGTGCTGGTGTTTGACCCTGGCACTTTTCCTGTGTTTCTGAGTAGAAAATCTTAGATTCTGTCCTGGTGAGATGGAAAAGGCTGCAAGTTATTTGTCTAATGTGGTCAAAGTTTCAATTATTTTTATGATGTTGGTCTTCAGAAGAGTACTCTATAAATAAAATCTGGTTTTTTGTTTGTTGTTCTAATGAGTTTTGAGGTACTTTGTTTGCAAGAATATTTTTATGTTGAATTTTGCAAATGAAACTTGGGCTTGTTCTGTTTAACTTTTCTTCCCAGTTAGTAAGGTTGTTGAGCAGACAGATCCATTCAGCCCATTGTGGGCTTTCATCAAGGTAACTGATTTTGACTTAGCAAGCAGCTCTGGTGATGACCCAGGAGCTGAAATGAATGGAATTCACTCAGCTAGGTAAGCTTTTCGGAGCGCAGAGGAGCAAAAGGCAAGTGAAAGCATTTTATCATTAACATCACAGACAGGACTGGATTAGTCACAGGGTATATAATTGGGGTAATGTTATTCATGTGTATAAGTGCATCTTCAAGCAGTAAGGGTGTCGATGACAAAAGTTAGTTAATTAGGAGTACAGGTTATGCAGCTCAGCAGGTCTCCATTTGACAGTTAATGGATTGCTACAGGGATCCTGTTACAAACTAGAAGGGGGGCTGTGTTCCCCATAGACATTTTTAGAAATAAAAGTACTATGTTGTGTCCAATTAAATCAGGCCAATAGACCCTCCTTGAGTTTAGCCTTTGTATCTTAAGGTCTTACTATGCTACAAACTATATACATAGAGATTATCCATTGACCACTGAATTTTGGCCCACTGGAGGTTGGAGTGATCGGTCGTCCATGCTGCTAATGCTCTTTAGAGGAAGAACAGATTCAACATGAAAACTAAACGCTGCAGTGGCAGAGGCTGGAACTTGGCTAGACCTCCTCTCCGAGGGGAGGGATAGAGAAACTTTTCCTGCCGTGTGGATGTAGTGTAAACTCAAAGGTGATCGTGGTGTGGCCACCCATGCCACTGTTTCCCTGGAGAAGCCAGCTGCTGCCCTTTGTACAAGGGATGCCTATTCTGTGAGCTGCATTACTAAAATCTTTGTGTGGCTGAGATCCGGAAGATGCCTGTCAGTGGAACCAGCAGATCTGGCCTCATTTCCTCCGACAGCCAGGGATGTTGGTTGCTCAGTGGCCCTTGCAGCAGCGCAGGACTCCGTACCGGATTCACAGGTAAAATGCTTGCTACGCCCATACCTTGGAAGCCACAGATAAGCTGTTGCTGTTGCACAGTCATGCTTTATCTGGAAAGGACATCATCTGTATCCTTCTGCAGGATGCTGCGGTTTAATGGCCTGATTCTCTCTCTCATCCCTCCATAGAGAACTGTAGGTTCAGGGCAATATTAGAAGAAAAGAATGTTCTTTTTAAGACTGTGCCTTGGACCTCAATTTTTGGTCCCAACTTCCAAGTCCGGCAAAGAGCAGACAACTTAATAGGGTTGGAGGTCTTAAAATTTTCTGCCCTGTCTCTGTAAATAGACAAATTTTGTTGCAGTACTTTGAGGTAGTCAGGGTAGGATTGTTCCAGAAGCATGGGTCATGCAGAATCTTTTCTTTTGGGGCTGGACTTTGAAAAAGCAGAAAAGAACATCTTTGTGGATTTCTCCAGCCTGCAATGGATCCTTTGGGATCAGCAAATTCTGGGTTCAGAATCTCTCGCTTTTTCCACATAGGCAAGTTCTGTTCCCTGCTTCCTGACTGACCTGAGTGTAGCTGAGCTGACACATGGCATTTCCTCTCTTGCACAAAGTTATTTTTTTTCCCATTTAGAGACACGAAGGTCAGAAGGAAGGAGAAGTGCAGCGTTCCAAGTGTGGGGAATAAAATGTTGCTGCTACTTACGTGTTGCTGGAGTCTGAGCTGACACATGGCATTTCCTCTCTTGCACAAAGTTATTTTTTTTCCCATTTAGAGACACGAAGGTCAGAAGGAAGAAGTGCAGCATTCCAAGTGTGGGGAATAAAATGTTGCTGCTACTTACGTGTTGCTGGAGTGGCTAGGAACCGCCGAGCTGTGAGACAACAATCCAGGGACCAACTTCACTCTAACACTTGCATTTTATTTAACATTTATTTAAGTAGTGAAACTCTTTGATTGTTAAATTAGCATTAAAGCAGGCTGGAAACTAGTTTACAGCCTCTGGAAAGCAGCCACACATCATCAGTGTCATAAATTACGTCCTTTTTTACCACGATATTGGCTGCCAGCTGAAAGGTTAGAAATAACTTATTTTATTTTCAAATGCAATTTGCAGTTTATCCACGGAGAGAAATGAGCAAAATGGATGCAGCTGTCTTTTAGATTAACCCCATAGAGTTGTCAGGCTTGGAATTCTCAGAGAAGTGCAATGGAATAACTCTCAGGACATCAGTTCAACTGTAGGGTGATGTCTTTAGGTGATGCAAATGCAATTTTATGATGATGTAAGAGGGAGGGCATGATTTTTACAGTCTTTTAGTACTGATGAGCATCATCAAATTTTATTTCTGTGGTTAAGGTGCGCTATCTTACTTCACCCTTTGAGGAAATATCTTTTAAAGAAAAGGCACCTTCTGTTTTGGAAACACTTGTGCCTCTTGCAAGTGCCAAAGATACAAATATCTGAAGAACTCTCAGGAATTGGAGAGGTTATGGCATTTTTCCAATTTATTTTGTATTTAGTTTGGTTTTTCTTTTTTCGGTGCAGTTTGTACATTTCTGCAAGTCAGTTTGTCAGGGCAAACTGTAACATAGGAGAGTAAATCTTGAATTAATAGATCCTGTGGCTTAGCATTCATGTCAGGTTACCTAAAGTTATTTTAAAATGATATATAAAATGATTTTTAAAAACAGTGAGCCCCCTAGGTTGTTTAATTTTCAAATCCATCACTCAAGCCGAGACAGTTTACAGTGCATATGACATAGCAGAAGAAGGATTACTGTACGTGTGAAGCATGAGGACAAAGATTACTGAGGAAATACCAGAGTCAGATGTAGCTGGGAATCATCGCTTTGTGCATAGGAGGTGTTATTTATTTACAATATAACTCCTTTTGATTTGACAGTGAGCCTGGATCCTACACTGAGCATGCAAGTTAAATCTGAAATACAGTCTGCGTGGCATGGATGCATGTTTTTGCTTTGCTGTTTGGTTTTGGGTTTTTTTTGTTACACAGCGGCATCATTGCTAACAGTGACATTTTATGTGTAGAGCTGCAGCGGTTCCTTACTTTTAAAAATACTTTCCTGTAGCACATGCCGCTTTAATATCCAAAGAGAACTCGTGGAATATCTGCTATCTTGATGTCCTGTGGCCTGGGAAGGGAGCTTATTGTATAAAAACAGCAAGCAGAAACTGGAGCCGTGCGGTGAGAATGTGCAGTTCATTTCAAGTCCAGTTGGATGAATCATCGCTGAAATTTTTTTATAAGGTCACTTACCGCTGCAGATTTTTACAGGGAAAATACAAATTGTACGGTTGCTCCTGAAACCATTTCCCTGCATGTTAGTGGTATGTTCCTTGTGCTCAGGAAATCAATGTTGGTGATGTAATGGGAGTTTCTACATCATACTGGTTTGCCACTCACGCGAAGAGAGCATCGTGGGAGCTGGTGAGATTGATGTCCTCTCTAAGAATAGCACTGATTATAGAACAGATTTTCCCATATACAGAGCCATTTTTAATTCACTGCCTACTGCAGCTGCCAGCCTGCGGAGATAATTCCTTCTAGCAGAATAGCTCTAGATTATTATAGGGAAATCAAATTTGCATAAAAGCATTTTATCTCTCCCCTTTTTTTCATGTCAAAGTTACCAAACATTCACTGTCAGTTACTTCTTTTGTGTGTAGGAAGAACTGTGTTAGAATTACATCTTAAGTAAATTTTGTTAAGATCTTTGCGACTCTTTGGTGTTTTACATATTTTAGAATGAGTACTAAACAACTCCAGAACAAGCAAGATTTTTAAAACAGAAAAAGAAAACTAAAAACTAAGAGCTCTTTTGCGCACCTTGAGGAGCCCAAGTAGCTCCAGTCATGTCTGCTTAATTATGTAGTCCCTGGGACCTGGGTAGTTCTTGCAGGATGCGTCCCTGTGGTCTGAAAATATGAGGTAGCCAACCATTGATCAGGTGCGGTGCAAATCTGAGCAGGCATTCTCATTTACTGATGAGGAAACCGAGGCAGGGCTAAGTTAAATGACTTGCTTAGGGTTACCAAGTGATAGCAGAATAGACACGGTCTCCTGAACTGCACGTGGTGGCCTGTGTGGCTGGGCCTGGCCTGCTTTCCACGTTGTTGCACACATTCAAAGAAGTTTTTGAGGTTAAGCAGCTCGCCTACGTATGTTGGTTTTATGGGATGGTATTTTTAACTCGCAGTTATACTTCAGCATAGCTAAGCACAGTACTGGGTATCTTAGAATCTGTATCTAAGCCGCTTTTGCAAAGGTCAAGGAAAAATATTGTACCGAGGTCCTAGGTCAGAGAGAAGTTTTCCTCCTGTTTTGAAATCTGGGGTTGAAAGTTTTCTTAATTTGTTTTTGCTTCAGCCTTGTTTCTAGGTCAGTGGAGTACCATTAAAAGTATTAATGAAATTTGTCTCCTCCTCTGTTAAGTTCTCTAGTGTGACTTGCAGAATTCTAAAACTGTATTGCAGAAGCCAGATATTTATGGGAAACACCAGGTTTCCTGAACTGAGGTGGCTAGTGCCACTTGATTACACCCTAGGACATTCCCTACCTGCTAGTGCAGAAGGGTGCAGGCATCCCGTAAATGTGCCGTGTAGGTGCTATCAGGTGCCTTTGCTTAAGTGACTGACCTGGGATCCCAGGTTGACTGCAGAGCTAAAATATTTTTTAAAAAAACAAACGTAGCAGCAAGAACAAGGCCTACCTTGCTGACCATGAAGGTGGGATGGTGGCTCATGTCTGTGTGAAAGTGGTCAGAAGACCATTCACTACGTTAAGCTAGTTTTGGGTTCATTCTGGCTGCCTTACTCCTTTTGAAAACTCTTCCAAGGGGTATGGTAGGTATGAATATCCAGGTAGACCCTGTCCACAGCTGGGAATTACTTTGTACAGTGGAGCAGAAAGGCTGCATGGGAATTGATGTGCTTGAGTCCAGTCCTTAGGTAGGTTGGAGGCATCTGGAGCTGAAGTTTACTTGGCATTGGCCCAGCGGGACCTTCTGCGGATTAAAAGTGCCAAACGCTCCAGGCAGGTCCTCTGTGATCTGGCACATCTCTGTAGGAGGCCTCGGTGGTTTGGGTTGGAGTGGCCAGGAGTGAAATGAATATTTATGTTGGTAGTTATGAGATCATGAACTATTACACAGAAACAATTAATTAGTGACCTCCATGCCTTTTCTGGCTTCATTGATTTCAGTAGATGGGGCTTGTAGAGGTCTTGGCCACTCGGTGCACTATTAGCAATAGAAATTATGGTTTCCCTTAACGGTGTGCAGAGTTATATTTTTCCCGGGAACTGTGATAGCCTGCCTAAGTACTGTGCTCCCTCTGCTATCAGCTGCTAACGCAGAGTTTATGGTTGTAACAGGCGAAATGACTTTGGAGGGTTGTGCTGTAACCTGATAGTTTTTCCCCTACCCTCAGCGTTATAACATGATTTCGTCTTGCCTGTGGACGGAAGTAAATCATATTTTACCCTCACTGCTAAATTGTATTACGGCCCTGACCTTTATAGGTGAGACAAAACTGCATTATAACGTGGTTATAGGACTGCTGTGTTATACAGGGAAAACGTGGTTATCTGAGGGTCTCGTGGGAGTGTCCTGAACCAGAAGATAATCAGGAGTATGGATAACCAGGAATTTCAGCCTTGCAGATGCTTTAAGCTAAATCAAAGCTTTGCTGCTGAAGCTGGGGGACCAACGTGAGTCTAGGAAATACGCATTAAAATGTAACATAATAATCAGCGTGATGAAATGGAGTGGAGCAGACCCTCAGCTGCTGTGAGTTGTCATGACACTGAAGTGAAGCTGTGACAACTAACACCATCTGGGATCTTCCTGTCTTCCCAGATTGCCCCTCCAGTGTGTTTTTCCTAGTATGATTCCTTCTAAAAATAGATAAATCGGAAAAGTCAAGCTAAAAGGCAATATAAGGTCCATTAGACAGAGAAGTGGAGGTAAAAAAACCCTGCTAACGACAGCCGGGATGGGTATGTGGTTACAGCGTGTTAGTGGAAGTGCTGTTTCTCTGTGCTGTGGTTTAAAGCCCTGCAGTAGAGAACCCCCTTGAGAAGAATACTCTAGAAACTATATACCGCTGCAAATTACCTGAAGAGCAGAGCTGATACCTTCTGAGCGACCCATCCTGTCGATTCTGTCCAAAAGGGTGGTCACGGATGCTTTGAAGAGAGGGCAGGCGGTTGCACTCGCTGCCTCTGTGTAGGAGCACTGAATGCAGCCGCTTCTCCGAGCCGCCTTAGTGATCCCTCCTCACAAGAAATGCAGTGGGAGGCGGCGTGGGGGCTGGACTGAAGGCACAGGTCTGTTCTAGCCTGTTTATTTGGTTTTCTCTAAGAGTCCGAGCGCAACCTCCAAATCTAGGAGTGCACCTCTGGGCCTTGATAATTGACCGCTAAAGCTCTGTTTACCATGACTGTTTCTTGCACCTTGTGTCTAAGGGTGGGCCTTTGCGCTGTGATACGGAGCTGTGTGAAGCACTCCGCAGGATGTCGTGATGATTGCTTATGAAATGTATTCAAGTTACTAAATGAAGTCTAAAATTAATTGGAATGCTCGCAGCATCTTCAGGGATAAGGGTTTAACAGTGTGCAGACCTTAAACTGTTTGCACAGTTGTGCCTTACAGAAAGGATGTGTAATGTTAGCAGATATGTTCACATTCCTTTTTGCAGGCAGCTTCTGTCTTCCTGCAGCATGAGCCTGACAATGAGGACCACCATCCTTCAGTGTTTTATGGATTGCACTTCCCTGGACGCATATAAAAGTGTGTGTATGTGTGTGAGTGTGTGTGTATATATATGTACAGAGAAAGAGGGGAATATTTTATGTGCGTGCATACGTATAGCACTATTAATATAGTGCAATTGCATTTCAGATTTTAATTTAAAAAGAAAAAAAGTAATTCTTTATGGCAAGGAGTTCTGTTGCTCAACCTTCGCTGCTATGACCGTTTGTACTCTGATGGGTTTCTCATTCACTGGAGCTGAGTATACAGGTGGATGAAGAGGTGGTTTCACGGGCCCACAAAGACAGTTGCTGTGGCTGTTGTTAGTGTCTCAACGGTGTCCTCTCCACACTGCTTGTAGTGAGAAAGTTGGGAACACAGGTGCAGCATCAGAAGTTGAAATTGTCCTTGAATTGGTACAAACACTCCTTAGCAACAACTAAAACCACTAGTGTTCTCAGTCCAAACCCAAACCAGCCTCACACTAGCTACTGTGAAGAAAACTAACTCTGCCCCAACTAAAACCAGCACAAAAGTGTGTTTCATTTTTAGCGTATGCTAAGGATTATACACCGGTACCGATTCAGGCTTTCCCCTTCAAAACAAAGAGGGGTGGAGGCATTTTGCTATCACTGAAGTTTAGTTTCTGGGGAATCTTGATAGTGTATGAGACGATGGAGCACCAGATTCTTGGGCAGTAGTTTTTTGTTGATGTGAATGAGACTACCCTGGGTTACAAAAGATCTAGGTCTGTAAATCCTTGAAACTTACAATTTGCTTCATCAAATGATTTTTGTTGCTTCATCTCATAAGTCATAAGAAATACGACTGTGTTTTCCCCCCCCAGCCCGCCCAACATTTGAAGCCCAAAATCCAAACTCGTCTGTCACTCAAACAGCACCAGGCACGTGACCATGTGATTGAAATATAAAATAATATCATGTAATCAGAATAAATTTCTTATGGACCAGTCAGCCCCTCCCTGCCATGTCGTCTAATGTAATAGAGCCTGCAGTGGTATGCCTACAATTTTGTTACGATTCCAGAAGACATCAGAATTTATTATGTGAAAGTTGTTAAAAGAAAAAATGCTGTAAGGAAGCATAATTACCGACTGCCTTTCTGCAGACTATATTAGCTTGGATATGATTATTAGCTGTAAATAAAAAATAGGTTTTGATGGATTTTATTAAGGAAAGACTGAATTTCATTTGAGCTTTTAGTGTCCTGTGTACATGACAGTGTCGACAACTGTGTACCAATCGTTATGTTCTTGTAACAATCGGATAAGAGATCGATCAATTGAAGATGTAATAAATTAAAGGTATAATAATGTTGCTTGTCAAGGTATTGGTGTCTAAATAAGACCTGGCTTGCAATTATCTGGTATATTTGTATTAAGTGGAAATTACACTTAGAGGTTTGTATAATTGACTTGCAGCTTTGCAGCTTTAAAAAAAAAAAAAAAAAAGATTAACTTTTAAATTGTGTGTTATTTGCTGCAAATAACAATTAGTTTGGTTTGAGCATAGGATGAGGGAACCACCAAACTGGAACAAGAACCCTGTCAGGTGAGCAGCACCATCATTCTTCACAGTTTATGCTGGCAGTTAAATTAAAAGTTTTTCTGTTCCCAGTAGAGAGCTCCTCTTCTCTGAGCTTCCAGTAGAGAGTTGGTGTTTTCTAGTGATGTACCTTTAAGCTTGCCATTATCAGCACTTTACTGAAGCAGCTGTACGACACACAATGTTCTTCTGCATAAGCATTTTGCAGGGAAGGTTATGGAAGCATCCAGAGCCGCTCATGAGGAAGCTAACCTTAGGTGAAAGTAAAGGAAGGGCAGAAGTGTGTTTTTATTGATGGTGCACTAACTCATTGGCTTTAGAACTGTGCCTTCTGGTTGACTACGTGCTTTATTTGAAGCCCAGAAGATGAAACTCACTGACCAAACATAATGGTAATCTAGCAGGGAGAAAGATTTAATAAAATACACTGGAGTTTTTATACCTGAGCACTTCCGTTACCCTTGTTGGAGTTTTAGCTACGGAGCTTTGCACAGTCTGAACAGGCGTCGGTATTGGAAGAAAGTATATGGAATTAGAACAGCGACGTGTGGTTTTTGGAGAAGAGTCAACTTCTGTTGCAGGTGTAAGTTTTGAAAAATATAAACAAGAAGCAGACTCCATGTAACTGTTACCATCAATTAAGTTGGTTTAATAGCATTTCAACTTGTTGCTAATAAAGCAAACATTTACTAATCTTATCTCTTGTAAGCAGGAAGGAAGTTAAAGTGCACAGTAATGCACATTGCTGTCAGGAAAAGTGGTTTATAATATCATATGATATAATTTGCAGTGAAGCAAAACCAGCAAATGGCTATGTGGGAGCACTCTTTATCCTCTTGATTTAACTTCTTCCCCTCCCTTCTCCCTTGGTAGCTTCGTTGTTGTTGCTGTTCATTTCCCTAGTTTTGTGCATCCTTAACATTTCCTGCTGTAATCTGCTTGGGTATCAACAGCCCGGCTCTGTGAAGATCATACTTCTGGAGAGCAGATGAGATGAGGGATAAATGGTGTGAAATCTCCTTCCCTAGGGTTTTTTCTTTGCCTTCTCCCTGGATTGAGCTACTTTGAGGGGCAATCAGCGCGATCATTTAATTGTACTCCAAGGAATGCTCTGGTATCATCAAGACTGACAAGTGATGGTCTGAGGAGTGAGGGCACTTGTGGAAAAACATAATTTGTCTGTCATTTAAAAAAAGTTAATATTATTGGTTGATAATGAAATGGACATTTATTTTCCTGTCTCACGTTGGCTGATTTTTTTTTTTCCCCTTTTTCCCTCGAATCTTCTTGTACCATGCTCAGTACTACCCAATGAGAAGAAGACTGCTTATGAAGAGAAGCCTAAATCTTGACTAAATGTAGGTTCTTAAGATGATGTTAAGATTCCTGAAAAAGCAAACTTCCTGGAGCTGTTACATGCTCAGCACTTTGCCAAGTCAGCCTGCTGATACTTAAATACACCTAACTTTAGGCTTCTGTTAAAAATAATAGCCAAGAGTGTGCGGGGGGAGTTCGGAGTGCTGGAGTCGCAATTGCTGCAGTGTCCTGCTGCTGTTGTGTGGAAGAGAATGAACTGCTGATTAATTCCATAGTTTTGCATGCAATACTGATTTCTGAAAACACTCCCCACCTCCTTTGTCTGGAAACGATCCCATAGTCTGCTGACATTTGAAAGAATATACAGCTTATCTGTTGTGAAGTCCACTGAAAAATAATTTACTATTCACATGTTAAATATAGGGGCAGTTGGTCTTTTTATACTACTGCAATAATTCTGTGAGGAAAATTTCAATGATGAAAATGAAAAAAAGTTAAAATAGTCGTAATTTACTGCTTTAGTCTGCAGGGCAGCTGTTTTCTGCCTCTATCTGTATTCTAATAAGTCTTTTAAATGAAGAGATTTATGAGATTATTTTAATTTTGATGTCTTTTTAATGCTTCATGCATTTTAAATACAACCTTTTAATAGTTTTTGAGATTGAAGAATTTAATTTTATTTTATACTGCAGAAATAAATGTATTCTCAGGAGACTGCACCATTATTACAGCTTTTTCTTTTTTTTTTTTTTAAATCCAACATACCCAGCATGTACAACTGTAGTGCCAACCAGCAGTGCTACACTTAGCATCAAATGCAAGGCATCGTTAGAGTCTGGGAGACAATCTGGCTAGTAAGGATACTTAAAAGAAAACCCAACAGAACTCTGCTTGCTGTGGGCAATAACCTTCTGTCGGTCGAGCTGCGCAGAAAGCTCGAGCCGTAAAGGTGAGATTCAGAATATTCCGAATGCAGCAAAATAGGTGTGGTCCTGCTGTGTCAGGCACCTCCGCATCCCCGCTGCCTGCTCCTGCAGCCTGCGTGGTGAGGGCGAGCCCTGCAGCGTGCTGCCTGCGTCTCCAGCGGGACACCCAGCCCGATGCCTGCTGTGATCTCGCAGGTATACGGCTGTGCAGGGGTCTGCTTCCTTCTTAACCCAGACAAAACTCCTCTCTGCAAGATCTTGGTGACTTGTGCTTTTGCTTCGGTTGCAGGTTGTTAATAGCAGGCATATGTTTTATGTAAGAGCAGAAGAAAACGGACGAAAGGCTTTAATGAGGTAGAAGGAGCGGCAGACTTTCACCCAATTTTAGCCACCCGAAAGTGGAGTATTTAGCTAGTTGTCGATCTTTTCAGAGCTTAGGCAATGGGACTTGCTGGGAAGGGCATGGTGCGTGTTTTCAGCGTGGTTGGGCAGTGCCAGGCAGATGAAGAGCGGCAGGTAATGCGGAGGCTGGCAGGGCACCCCAATGGCAGCCGGTCTGTGCTGCTGACTCGCTAGTCCTACCTCTGCTGGGTTAAAAGCAGTAGCAGGAGTGGCTCTGTGCAGCGGGAACCTGTTCCCCTTGTCCCAAGTCTTACAGTGGTTGGCCTGTCTATATATTAAAAACCAGCTTTATAACAGCGAGAAGATGTGGCCTGTGCTGTTCATGCTCCTTCGGTTCTGTTTGCTGCAGGGAGCATGGGACTTAGCTTAGCTCCATGCAGGTCCTCCGCTTAGCTAACCTCTTTCTGGGTGCCAGGGAGATACATGAATGGAGCACTTAGAACCTCGTGACTTACGTGGGTGCCTTATATCAGCCGTAAGCACTGCTCTCTCGTCCTCCTAACGTACTTTGGTTGAGATTTGTTAAGGTCCAAGCTGTTAGGCACACGAGGGGTCAGGGAGGAACCCTAAGTATTTTGAGAGGACATCTTCCAAGTCGTACTTTGTACCTTATCTTTCAACAAGGCTTGAAGTGGTCTGAAAGAAGCGATTGGGGTTGCGCAGGGAGGTTGTGGAGGCTCCATCCTTAGAGCTATTCAAAAGCCACCTGGACATGGTCCTGGGCAGCTGGCACTAGCTGGCCCTGCTTGTGAATTTTCACTCTAACTTTGATTGACATAAGACAGACGTTTCATAGAGGGAGTTAAAGGGGAAATATTAATGGAATGACTTACGGAGTTTAATGAATTAAAATATTCTGGGAGGAAACACACTAGGATTGGAATGTAAAGCCAAGAAGACAGAATGAGCAAAGCAAAGAAGATGCTGTTCGGTGGAGAATTGGGTGAGAACTTAGGAGATCCATTGGGATTTAATAAATAAAGCTACTCCATGAAGCTCAGGAAATGCTCTGAACTGCAAATGTTAGAAACTCTCAGAGGAAGGGAGGAAGGGCCATATATATATTCTTCCAGAGGGGACCCACATCTGGCTACTGTTGGAAATAAGGTTAGATAGTGTGCTGGCTTTAGGCACTTGGCCTGAAGTAATAGACTGCTCTTCTCTGCTGTTCTTATGAGTAGCCTCGTCACTCTAAGACGGTGATTAGGTTGTTAAGTCAATACTGTGCTAGGTTAGAAGAGTAAAGATCCGCAATGGGAACTCATATTTGGACGAGTATAATCTGAGAGAAAGATGTATTTGCTCTGTGGTCACATTACAGAAATGGGAATTTCTGCATGACTAGGTGCTAACAGCACCTGGGTGTCTGGCTTCACATGCGTCTGTCCTGTGACAGCGGTTACCTGGATCAATTAGTGACAACAAATACACAGATTATTTTTTTTTATCATGAAATAAAACTGGTAAGTCACTCAGTCAACTGAATGTCGCTGTTTTGGTACTAACTCCTCTGTTGCAGTATTCCAGGTTTCTGAGATTTCCAGAAGGTTAAAATATAAGGCTTGGAAAAAGTAATCTGGTAATTATCAGAGAAGGAAAAAAATAGGAAGTGAGTAAAAGCAGGCGAGAGCCAGTATCTATCTTTCCAGCTGGTTCTACTTATTTTGAGCATTTCTGCCTTGATCTGCCTCGTGTTAGTCAGGCTAAAGCAACAATACTTGCTGTGCATGCTTGTGAGATTTCAACTACCACACTTTAGGTTTGTAATTAAGAAATTAATTAAAATACTATACAGTTTACTGCACAGTCTATCAAGAGAAGGGCAGTTTACAAGATTTTCCACGTGTGTGCTATAAATTCAGTGCTACAGATATACAGAATCATATTCACACTGACATTAAAAGTTATCCTCCTCCTGCAGAGGAGTATCATGAAAAATTATTGTGAAGGACTGGTTATAAAGTAATTGTCTCAGCAGAAACCTAACCAGTAAGAGTGAAAATTTTAACACTGTGAAAGACTAATGTGGAATCTGAAGTGAGAGGGGAAAGAGATGTAAAAAGCCAACTTAACCAAAAACTTCTGACTTTGCCTGCAGTTTTCTGGGGTTACTGATGAGCTGCTGTCAACCTTCTGATGATGCCTCTTTAATAGTAGTATGTCAGAATGCAAAAGTGTTGAGCCTGAAAGTTGTAATTCTGTTTTGTACTATTGCCAGATCCAGTGATACCATTCTCAGTTATGTGATGTAACTCCAGCTATTTCACTATCCACAGAACTTGGCTGAAGACACTGAAAAAAGACACCTTTTGCAGATTCTAGGTTGAGACTGATCTCACGTTCAGTAAAATTACAGATTTCCTCCTTTTATGTGTTAGCAGGCAAATAGAGGAGAAATACTTGAAGTAATACTGCTTATTAAAAAAAGGGCCTCATAATGTTTAAGGTGAATTCTTGGGAAACAACACTCATGAAAATATTGGCATTAAAACTCTTCTTCCCATCTTTGCAGTGATGAAGGTAAGAAGGATAGGAGCAAAAAGGAGATTTGTATAATAAAGCTAGTACAGAATGGTATTAGCAAAGCTTTTCTCTCAGTTACCCTATTAAAAATGTCAGGTGTTAAGTGCCTTGAGAGGTATTGCTGAAAGTGATGGCAGCAAAGGCCATAGAAAACACAAAACAAGGTAGTACTGGTAGGAAGATTTAGAAACAGAAAGCGTGGCAGTCAAAATCAAACATATTCCTGCATCAACAGGAATTGAATTAAATTTTGCAGCATAGCAGGTTATGGATCTCCTTTTCAAGGAAGTTTCATCAAAGTGTTGAAGCTTTTGCAGATTTCTCAGGAAATGCTAAGCAGTTGATACAAATTGGGATAGTCACTTCCAATTGTGAGGTGGCTCCTACCTTCCCTGTGTGTCTCAGTAGCAGTACAGTTGAGTTGGGCAATGCCAGTCTCTCTGGACTGTCCCGGAGCGTGCACTGGAGAAAACTAGATTACTATAGGAGGGGTGTTGGTGTTAAACTGAAACCTGCTGTCTGTGTGCACAACTAATCAGTGAATCGAGTTAACACTGATTTTTTTGGGGGGAATTACAGAAGTGTACCATGGGGCAGAGTTTTACCTTGAGTGACACCGTGTTACAACCAAAATCCATCTCCGGCTCCCTGAAAATGCCCCCTAGACTGTTTGGGGACTGTGCTGCTGCCGATACTGTTGCATAAAATATCCTAAACCAGTCAGGCAGATTGCAACCCCCGAGTGGGGGATTCTTTACCAGCCAGCCTATGTAAACTAGTCTGACTTTGGTGAAGTGAGGTTGGTATGTAACTTGTTTAGAGTTCCTTCTATGAGGATCTTCCAGTGGGTGCTAGGGCACAGCCAGAAGCCAGAGTTGGTTGTTTTATTTGATTGTTGTTTATTTCCACTTGAATATTGAGCTTTTACTGTTCCAGAAACTGTATACTCACTGTCAAGAGTTCCCTTCCATGCACAGCCCTGATTTCTGGGTGCCCCTTAACATTAAGGGGTACATGGAAAGGGAAGAAGAAATAAAATGAAAGACCAGATGCATTAGTTAAGATGGCACAGAGAATTAGGGGGAAATAGGGATTGTGTGGAATGTGTCATTGTTGAGTCCAGAACTGTTGCTTCGTCTCTCATAGGAGCAGGCATAGAAGGATAGGTGGCTTGTGGACAGAAGCTTGTTTCTATTCCTTCAATGCTAGGAGGTACAAACTGGCTCAAGTGTCTTCATCAGCCCGCAGAACCTGAGGGGAAGTGTGGAGGGAAGGACATGAAGGGCTTGCTCTGCTTCTCATGCATGGTTCTCCCTGGGACAGAGCTCACTGGAGGCTGTATATGGTGTATTGTTATATTCACCTTTGAAATGCATAACGCAGCCGGTGGTAGTACTGTGTGTTGTCTGCAACTTGCAAAGCCCTAAGTGGTTGAGCACCAGCCTGCCTCAAGGAACTGCCTTTCCTCCGTCTCACAATCAGTTTGGATCGGTAGGACGTTTGGCATGCTAAGAACGGAGCAAAGGTCAAATTGTCCAAGTGATCTCTTCAAGAGTCTCTTTATTTTGGAATATTTTTGCCTTCCACCAGGGCTCTTCCTGGCTCAGGTGTTTGCTCATTAAGTGGCGAGAGAGACAGGAGTTGTCACCCTTCACTGTGCATCTCCTACCATCAGTATGATTCAAAGTCTTCTCTTTGGGTTTGATGAACTTCCTTTTGGAGCTTTTGTAAGGCTAAAATACTCCCAAGCAAATTAAATTTCATCCTAGATGATGAAATATAAATGAACACATTGAGCATCAGAAACTTGATAGCTATTTGCAAAACAGTTGAGGAGCCTTTTTTAAGTACTATGCTCTCCACTACATTGTGAGAGGTATTTATTTCATGTGCATTTAATAATGCAGTAAAGATGATGCCTGAAATGCTGACGTACAGTGAGGAATTACTAGTTTTCTGCAAGCGAGGTAAAGGCACTGTGTATGATTGCCCCAGAGGATGTGCAAGATACTGAAAATGAAATGAAATAAATAAGACGTGGCAGATGACTGGTTTCTGGATATTGCTGGGTGAATTTATTAATTGCTAATAGAGCACCAAGCCATGAATTACTCAGTCATTTCCATTGTTTCAATTTTATGACTTTCCTCTTAAATACAGATTCGTTAGGAAGGAATCAAATGTCACTGGGCAGTGAATTATACAGAAACAAATTTATGCTTGTGAATGCTGATTTCCCATAATAAGTTACGACTTTAAAAGGACACCGTCAAGGTATTTTTCATAGTTGGAGCATGACTTTTCTTTGCTGTTGTCTATGGTAACCCCTTGTGCTCTGGATAAGGAAAACTGTCGTCTACATTTCTTCTTTTTGTTTGATCATGTGTGGAAGAAGTTTGGACATTGTAGGTTTTCATACCATGAGGTTCTTGCATTTTAGTAAAATACCAATAAAATATTTTATGCTAAAATATTTGTTAGAACTACCTACATAGGTAACCAGATGTAACTACCTTCTGGTCACCTTAAGGATGTACGGAAAGGCCTACCTTGGAAAGCTCTGTTGGTCTTACACCATCCTGCTGTAATCATGGCGCTGGCTAGATTGTGCCTGGGCTGTCAGAATGGGTTTCATGCTCTGATGGTGCTTTGTAGGAGTTCTTGTGCTGGTGGGTTCTTACCTCATATTCCGTGTTTGATCGCTAAAAGGTAGTTGATAACGGTTGAAAACTTAAGCTAATGAAGAAAACCAAGTAACAGCTTGTATCTCCAAGAACTGACATGTAGGTGAAAATACCTCCAGTGCCTTTGGTTTCATGTGGAAGGTCACTCTTACTTTACTATGTTGAGAGTAAAATAAAGCTAAGAGTCTAAAATAGATTTTCTAGATTAATCTTGGCAGCTATTTCCCACAATAAACGGGTAAGTGTGTCTCCCTGGGGCTGTGTGTGGTAAAACTGGGAACTCGGTACACCTTCAAAATTTTATGTTAATACCTGTTTTTTAGTAGAACTGTGTGCAGAAAGCAGTGTCAAAGGTGGTAATGTGCCGCTGCCCACGTTTCGAATATGGGTTCCCATTTGAGCGTGATACTGTGTGGGTTGCTTAATCTGCAGAGTCATAAAATGCAAGGTTTTCCTTTTGATTTAGTTTTTCATGCTGTGACTAGGAGCTGAAAATACAAAGCGTTTGTAAATGTAAAGAAAGGAATTTCTACTTCTTTCTGCATCTTTTTAGTTTCTTCGTGTGCGTGCTCACATTTCTCAAATACTGCGATTTACGTAGTTTAGATGTTTGTAGACATTTTACCACCACTCATAGTGCCTGTTTGGTCCTTGAGCAGCTGAACTGTTTGTAACCAACTCTTCCGTTCTCCCCTTTTATATTCCATATCGTAATGCCAGCGTAAGGGCAAAGCGTGTGCTTTCCGGCACTCTCCAGTCGGGTTGGGAGGACTGTCTGCCCTGCCGTCAGTCTGTTCGCTCTCTGCGGCAAGAAGCCTGTTACAGATCCAGCCCCCCACCCCAGCCTTGGTGCTAGGCTGAGCCCGGGAACCCCAGGGACCCCCACGGGATTGATGAGTTGTGAGTTGCTGCCAAGAAGCCCAGCGAGTCTTTGGAAACAGATGGATATTAAAGGCCAAATTTGTAAGGATGCGAGGTACCCACGAGCGCTTCTGGGCACCTCACAGGAGGTGAGAGAAAGGGCTTATGGGTCCTAGGGTACGTACATGGATAGTGCCTGCCTGGAAGGTGCTGTATCCACATCTTTCATGGCCCAAATCGGAACCTGGTACATGGCCGAGAGCAGGAGCGTGCCTCTCCCCAGTGTCTGCGCAAAACCAGAGTTTGTGGGGTTCAGTGCTTTGGTAGAACTAACGTGTTGCTGTGGGTTTCGTATCTGAAGGAATGAACACATCGCCTCAGCTGGGGTGTTCCAGCCGTGCGGGAAACACGAGCAGCTTGGAGATTACCAGGACTGACTTCAGGGAAATGTGACTAGTAAACAAATTTTTGTATGAGGGAGATGTGAAAGACCAGGCAGGGTCCACTACATTCGGGGTTTGCAAACACGTAACAAGGCTCTCTGCTTTGCTTTATCTCTCTGCTTCCTTTCCTTGGATCTTTCTGAGTGGACTGAATTACAGCCTTACTTGCACTGCCATTGTGGGCAAGGCAAGCTGCTTTTCAGCAGCTGTATGTGGCATTTCTCCAAGCTGCTTTGAGATGGAGAATATTCCTTTTTCAGTGGTCAGTTTTTCCCACGATCAGCTGAAAAGCTGGAGAGAGACAAGGAGAGGTGGTAGGTGTGGAGAGTAGGCAGTGGCACCATCTGTACGGAAGAGCACGGGAGTAACACGGGGACATGCGGCTCTCGGAGGAGACCCCTGAATCAAGGTGTACAGAATGGCACTATAGAGATGTATTCTTTTCAAGTTTAGTTAAGTGCTTGTAACTTTTGTTTAGTAGCACTTTGGGTCTAATTATAACTTTTTTTTTCTGAAGCAAATTGCATCTGAAATGCCACGCAAACAGCGTGTTACAGGGCAGTGACTCGCCGTGGAAAGGTGCAGGGTCCGTGCTACAGGAACACCTTCACAGGCTGTGTTGTCTGTGTTAGAAATAATCTGCCAGTCCCTCCGTTGCACACTGCCTGGGTTTATACAGGCACTTGATCTGTCCCTGCGCTGTGGGGAGCTGCTGTAGGTAATCTACTGGATGCTTTGAAAACATGATTAATCTTGAGGTTGAGTGTTTTTTTTGGTTTAAAGAAGGTGGATTTGTTCTGAAGACTTTGCTATTTGAAGCTTTATCTTATTAAAAAATAATGTTTAGCCAAGCCCGTTTTTTAAATCGCTCCGTTAGCCCTCCTGATGATTACATAAGGAACCCTGTAGGAGCATTTCACATACCATCAGCCCTTGGCACTGGAATAACAATGAGGGTGAGGTATTAAGAACTGTGTACTCACAAAGACAAACACGGCTGGATTGTTACACAGAGAGATCATCTCGGTATTTACTGGTGAATATATCTTTACATTAATTCAGCTCATTTCTGAGACAACACACTGGAAAAAACATTGGAATTAATTATTGGCGCATATGGCATATGCCTGATGTCACCTAATGCTGCACTAAGGATAGGCATGCTGGGCACACATTAAATAATAGAGTAAATATTTGTATTGTTTATGATAAAATGGTTCCCTCTGCAGATCTTCTTCGTTTGTGCCTCAGTAAACATTCCCATTGGACTTATTTACTGTGATTCATATAGTGCAATATGTTAAGTGTTATAAAAAGTGTGCATTTAAATTCTACTGCAAGGCCTCACTGTGTTTTCAGAGCAATTGGCGGTTTAGTAACATTTTGAAATAACACGGAAATCATTATGGCACCTTACTATTATATGGAATGTTTTGTTAGCATTAATCACAAGGGTTCATTTTATGTCAGAAACGCTTCCATAGAAGTTCCATTGTAAACTAACTGTAATGAAACATAAATTTATCTCCACATGTTTTGAAATATTTGTCAAGTGATTACTTTAGGAAAGAAAGTGAGATGTCCTGAAGTTCTGCAGCAGTTGAGGAAAGGCAGCTTGTAAAAACACAACAAACCCTCAAAAGCAAACAAACCAAAACCACCAAAAGAGCAAGACCAGCAAAAAAACCTTAGAAGAATGTTAAGGTCAGGGATCCTCCATAAGAAATTTAGGCACAAGCACTCACCTTAATGAACATTAAAACGTGTAAGAACAAATTCTCTAGTTCTAGAGGATGGGAGAAAGCAAGAGTAAATGAAAAACAGAAAGTCAATTAAATTTGAGGAGAAATCTTAAGTCAAGCTTTGTTTGCTACTGCTGCTGAGCTCCTAAGGAGGTCTGATACCAGAATGGAGAGGCTTGAACCATATAGGTTGACATGTGGATTTTAGGGTTTGTCTGTCCCAGCTGCAAAGCTGGGATTATTCCAAGGTGCAGTATAGGTGGACCTCTCAGCCTTGGTAAGCCTGACACCGTTGTCAGGTGCATCCTTTGGTGGATGTCCTGCGTGTGTTGCAGCTGATCTGCACAGGCTTATGAAGTCTGATGTGCTGGACTTAGAAGATGCTCAGGTTGACTTTAGCTACAAGGTAAATTGATGTATGTGTTCATGCTTCTTGCTCTCCTGAAGATCATGATACAGCGTGTGTGAATGTTTTATGTCTGAACTCAGGTGTAATCGGGCCTGCGTTACTCCCTCTTATTTTTGCGTGCATGTTTTCAAATGTGTAATGTGTTTATCAGAAAATGTCACCTGGCAGAACACGCGTCTACATGTGCCTAGATATTGAAACAAATTAACAAAAATGACAATTCGCAATTTCTGGATGACAGTTGAAACAGAACAGAAAGGAATCCAGCAGTATCATTTACATAGTAAGAAGAAAAAGCAGGCGTTAGGAAAAGGCGTTAAGGTAGGAGCAGTGCTGTGATAAGCCGGTCTCTGCACTCCAGCAGTGTAAGTCATTTCTAGGAGCTGCATAACCATTGAGAATGCATGGTAGAACTGAGGTCCTAGTCAAAGGTGTCCCCTTTTTCCTGGGCTGATAATAGCATCAGTATCACACCATGTGCCTAACATCTCCCACATTCCCAAAGAGCACTATAGCCATTAGACTTCCAGTTAATACAGATAACAAACGGTCCCTGCTAACTAGTTTGGTTTTCATTTGAGAGGCAGAACAAGGGCAGGTGTAAGGAGAGGTTAGTCATGTGTACTGCTGTTCGGATACGCTGTGGTGAGAAAATTCTGCATTCGGGAGACAATTAGACTGCGATGGCCAAGATGGACTGTTAATTGTTCTGCCTTCCCAAGAGGTTTTGAGGCCGTGCTCAAGAAACTCTGAAAAACTGAAAAACACACATTTGGCAAGGCAGACGTAGTTCTAAACCATCTCTACACTCTGAATTTTGGAAGAGGCGATCACTGTTGCAGTCTGAAGTGGTCTCCAGAAGGCTGTGGGTGATGGCTCTTCAGAATCTGCTGCCTCTGAAGGTGGAGGAGTAGGAAAAGGCAACCTGAACCTGGGTATGAGAGTAGGGACTTCTGGGTATGGGAGAGGGTGATTGTCCATGGGTGCCACAGGCTCATCTAGGTCTAGGATAAGTGAAGAACCGTGACTGATAATGCCATGTAGAAAGAGCTCTCTCTGTTTCTGGACTTGATCTGTGGAGAATCTTGTTTTCCATTTTTTTTTTGCTATTTAGCCATGGCTGGTATAAGCCTGACAATTGTATTGAAGTCCATGATTCGTCCTTTATCTTGATGGTAAAATGTATTCCCACCCTGCCCCCCCCCACTTTTGTTCAGACCCTTATTAAAAATCATGGAGGAAGTTTAGAACTACGTGTCCTTACTTTTAAGAATGCATAAGCCTTCTGTTGCACGGGGTCTCCACATAGGATGCTGATAGGCAGTGTGGTACGTGGAGGCGTTAAATGTAGAGCGGGGTGTGGGACTGCCCTGAGAAGGCACTGGTGTGGATAGCCCCTGGTTCCTGGCTTGCTTCACGGCCAGCCAGGCACTGCAGCTCCACTCGCTCCCTTCTCGGCTGCGGCGTGTGGCTGGCAGAATCGGCACCTCGTCAGTTGCTAAAGAAATCAGGAGTTTGTTATTTAGGGGAAAATGAGGATTAAAATAAAAAAGATTGATTTTTTTTTTAAGTGTCGTTTGGGACTGGCCTATAATAAGATCCTGCTGCATTAGACAGTCTTTGCTTCGATTCTTGGCAGCACTAGTTGGATTAGGAGTGTCTAGCATGCAACTGAAATGCAGGGATTGTGTGCCAAGTATTAAATAGTGGCATAAACCTAGTGAAAAGTGGGAAGGCTCTTTCTAATAAATGGCTTGTTATTTTCTTCAGAATGCAGGAATACATTTTGTTGATTGAGGTCTGGATGTGTTTATAAATTTTCAGTTGAGATGAAATGATTTTTGAAATAATTTTCCTAACACATCAGAAATATAGGCAATCAATTTGTATTAAAATATCTCAAATTAAGGCTCTTCTTAGCGTTGTAAGTTACCTATCTTTGGAAAATTTTCATCTAGTTCTTGAATTACGTAAAGTTCCTTCTGGGTTATTCTTGATTGGTAAGTCTCCATTGGTTAGGCTTGGTTGGGATGAACAGCTCCCAAAACGTGTTTTTTTGGGTTTTTTTTTTTTAATCTACTAGGGGCTATGATACAGTATGTGCTGTTACTCATTTTCATTTAGATTGTCACGGATTAGTAAGATTAAGTCATTTTTCTCCATGCTAAAATTCTGAGCTCTCTTGGTGTGCTCATCCAAAACGTTGCACCCTGGTTGGTGTGGCTAGCAGCTAAGTGCAGCAGCAGGGATGGGGAGGCACACAAC
>NW_010248600.1:64032-66443 GCF_000690775.1 Eurypyga helias
CAGAGACGTGTATGTGCCCGTTTTGGGACCCAGCGGGGGACTGCATTGGCCTCTGGGATAAATTGGAGAGATAGCAGGTTCTCACCAATTCGTTCCTGCTCTAATGGCCCCACACGGGTGCTTTCTGCCAACCCGGGTTGATGGGAGGGTGGTACGCTGTGGTGGTTCCTACTTTTCACCCGAGATCCAGGTGAAGGGCTGCACCAGCCTTCTATCTTCAGGGGCATCCCCTCAGTGTGCTACAGGCGTCTGAACCCAGCGGCTGGGCTGGGAAATGTAATAGCAGACTTCCCAGGGAGCGGGATGGTTTTAGGACAACGAGAAGTGTCTGTATCAAAGCCATCCATTAGGGAAAAAAATATTTGTACCTGTTTTTAAGAACGGAGGACTAGACAGTGAATGTAACACAGGGAAAAGAATAGAAGTAGGAGGTTGTGCTTCTTCCGGGCAGAACAAAGGCATGTTTGATGACCGCAGAGATCTTTGCATGAAGCAGTCACACACAGGAGCACTTTAGGATGATTTCCGAATTTTGGAAGAAAAGGAGAAATGTAATCTTGTTGAAGTTTAGCAATTACGTACCATAGTTAATTAATCATATAATTAAGTAAAATGAGACCATATTTCTTGAAATGTGTCAGATAATTATGATACATTTTGGTAATTACGTGTAATAAAATTAATTAAACATATAATTCAAAGAATCAGGAAAATTATTACTTGAAATGATTTATCCCGTACATAGGTCAGAAAGATTTTTTTTTTTTTTTTTTGTGCTCAGACATAACCTTATAATCCAGTCTTTTCTGTTTTTGAAGACATTGCAGATTTCCAATATTAGATTTTTGCCTTAATATTAGTTCTTGGTCAGAATTTTTCTTGGCATTCTTTAATCTTTATAATAGTATTGGTCACCCAGTATGAAAATCCTTGGGTCTCTCTCATTGGATCATTACTCAGTAAATAGATGTAACTGTTATATTGTGCTGATTCTTGCTTCATTGCCGTGAAGTTGTGCAGAGTATTTTTAAAAGATGAGAAAAGAAAAGGAAACAAGAGGGAAACAAATATTACCTAAGTATAAGCCGGTGTGTTAGAGCTCAGAGGTGTTTTAATATGTTTTATTGGCATTTGCCTGAAGCATCAAGCACACAAATAATCTCCCTTGGCATGGAGGGCTAAACTGACCTCCCTTTCAAGTTGCAACATTTTTTATAGTTAGTTCTCATTTTCATTACTGCTGGGAGGAAATTCTGCTGCCACTGCAGATGAGATATTCTAAGAAGGGGAAGCAGTGTAAGAAAACCCTATAAAATCATGCTTGTGATATTAATTTTCTCACCTCAGGCTTAATAATCATTTTATGGTCATTTTTGAGAAGTTTTTTAGCCATAATGTTTTATCTATCTTTATGGTCCCTTACGCTGTATTTAATCAGTATAATTATAGGAGGATAATTAAATACAATGCTACTTAGTTCTTAAGATTTTAGCACTATTGCTATTAATGTAACAAAAAAAAAGCTTGTAAATCTTGATGTCTGCACAAAGCAAAATATTGGTGCAGTATATTTGATATGCCATTAAAAAGGAAATGGTGGTGCGTTTTTGTTGGTGCAGCAGCACACATCCTAATTCATTAGTTCATTGGTGGTTGAAGAGACTTGAGCAGCATGAAATCAACTGAAACAACAGACTTTTTTTTTTTTTTTTTTTTTTTAGGATGTCTCACATTTTTAAGAAACAGTGTAGGCCCCAATTTAGAATACTAGGTAGGCATATGATTAAATCCACCTTTAGTAAGTAGGATTCTTGAGTGCTTGTCTTTATGTTGCAGGTTAACATGGCCAAATGGACTGTCTTGGCTGTTTCTGTTTTCATATATCTTGTCCTATGTTTTGGAAAGCAAGCCTCTTGATCCAGTGCCAGTTGAGGTCTCCAAGTCAGTGGAAACTTACTGGACATACTTCCTTCTGCAGTTACACTGTTTGAGAAAAAGGTGTTGTATAAAGGGCCTTGTAAAAAGCCATGTTAAGTTATATCAACAGCCATGCACCATTTTCTGCAGTTGCAAAGGCCCCATCTCACAGCTTGCTGTCCCACTGGTTTGATTGTTTATTTCACATTAAGTGAAGGCCAAATATTTCTGTGCTGGAGCACAGAAGGGGCCATAGAAATGGTCAGAGTGCTGGAGCCACTTGTATGAGGAAAGGCTGAGAGATTGGAGGTTCAGCCTGGAGAACAGAAGGCTCTAGGGACACCTTACTGCAGTCTTCTGGTACCTGAAGGGGCCTACAAGAAAGATGAGGACAGAGCCTACAAGAAAGACACTGAGGTGCTGGAGCGTGTCCCGAGAAGGTCAGCGGAGCTGCGGAAGGGTCTGGAGCACAAGTCTTGTGAGGAGCAGCTGAG
>NW_010248600.1:66539-75360 GCF_000690775.1 Eurypyga helias
CTCTTCTCCCAAGTGACTTGTGTAGGATGAGAGGAAAAGGCTTAATTTGTGCCAGGAGAGGTTTAGGTTGGATATTAGGAAAGATGTAATCCCCAAAAGGGTTGTCAAGTACTGGAAGGGGCTGCCAAGGGAAGCAGTTGAGTCACCATCCCCTTGTGTAGGATGAGAGGAAAAGGCTTAATTTGTGCCAGGAGAGGTTTAGGTTGGATATTAGGAAAGATGTAATCCCCAAAAGGGTTGTCAAGTACTGGAAGGGGCTGCCAAGGGAAGCAGTTGAGTCACCATCCCTGGAGGTATTTAAAACACATACAGATGTGGCACTTAGTTTCATGGTTTAGTGTTGGACTTTGCAGTGTTAGGTTAATGCTTGGACTTGATCTTAAAGGTCTTTTCTAACCTAAACGATTCTATAATAAGCACTACAGCTTGCTCCATCTATTTTCAAATAGATGAAAGTAGTATATTTTAAAGTGTCCTGTAAGTACCAAGAGTATATTCAGTTTGATACAACCAGTGCAAAAACTTTTTACTCTATGCACACTAATTACTGCACACTAATTGTCAGGCTTGTTAGTCTGCTCAGAAGACAGCCAAGATGAATGCATTCATCCTTTCTAGCTCAGAGCTGAGGCACGTTGGCAAGACTGAGTAAAGGTGATGCCTTGATTTTGTCATGCAGCACCACTTGTCTCTATTTCTCCACAGTATCTGTCAATTAGACACCTCCACAATCACCACCTTTGGCAGTTCTCTGGGGAATTCTGGGACCAGCTTTTTAATGTAATGGTGTTAGCCCCAGTCATGCCAAAAATTACATGTGCTTTTTATGGTCCCATGCTTTGCACGTGCAGTTACACAGGTTTGGACCTTGGTCTGGCACTGGACTATCTGCTTTGGTATAAAGTGGGATATTCAGAATTGATCTGCCATGCAAACACAAAAAATAAAACAGTAAAATCATGTTGCATATTAATAGCCTGGCAGTGATACCAGATGATTTCATACCTTTGAGAATAATGGAGGAAATATATGCTAGAAAAAAACTATAAGCTAGATGGTACTTCTCTGTGAATTTCAGATACGAGTAGGTATCACTGGCAGAAGTATGGTGCCTTATTCAGGCTACCTCTAGAATACTTGCAGAACCTGCCTCCCAGGGACAGGAGCATAGGATTCGGGCCATGCCTCTGCCAGTGGAGTTGAGGGCTCCGAGCTCATTTTGGCCTGGGGAGTTGGGGACTGATTTGAAAATCAAAATGTAAAACTTCTGTCTTCTGACTCTTGTTACAGAGTTCATTTTACAAACTAAACCCATGTGTTTTCCATTTCATTTTCCTAAAGAAGATGCCTTTTATGGGGGCAATGCCTCTGTTGCAGGGTACCTAAACACAGCCCGTGTATCACCTGAATTCTGCCTCTGCCCAGCTTCATGGGGCAGTGCTGAGAAATACTTCTCAGGGTTTTCATAACACTGAGTGAAGTATCATGGTAGCACACGGTATAAGAGTAGTAGCATATTGATTTGAAAAGTATTTCAAGACAATATGCAGGGTGTGGATGGTCAGGGGTTTGTGTAACTCATCATATTAAATGCCTTTTGTTCTGCTTATCCGTGCCAGAAGAGAAGCAACAGCACAGTTTGGAAGTGCTCAGCCATGTCCTTGGTAATTTTGAAGGAGATGAGCAGCTGCTGCTCTCCTTTCACTTCCAAGATGACTCCCAGCACCCTTTCCTGTGCCCCATTACAACTGCTGCTCATTCCCTCTTGGTGCAGCTTCATGGGTTGTCAGGCATCAGTAATCTTGGAAGAGGTGAAAGGGTCTGAAAAGCATACAGTAATACTCAAAGGTGGCTTCTAAGAAGCAAAGCAGCTGCCAAAAGCGTAGAAGTATCAATACCTAATACTGGTATCATGTATTACCGTGGTCATTTACTATGCGTAGCATCGAGTGCACATTCCTTTACTGCCTTGGAGGCTGTAGTGGGGTGCAAGTGCTGCACCTGCCTTGTGACAGTGCTCTGCACAGAAGTAAATTGCATGTGGTATCTCCATTTCTATGGGATTCAGTCAGATTTTATGGGGGTGTATGTTCAGAGCTCTCTGGATTTAGATTCAGGGTTCCTTGGCTCATATTCCAATCTGTTTTATTAAAACAAACAAAAAACCCCCTTGGTTTTCTGAATGTATGACTGTCCCTGTGGTTACTGCTGCGGTACATGTGCAACTTTAGTACTGCTGCTTCTTTGCACATCTCAATGCCATACAGGACGGCAGATTCTCATGGATTACTGTTCTTGAAATAAAATGTCTCTGCCTTCTTTTGTTGCTTAGGAAGGGACTGGTGCTCAGCGTTTTGGTGTCAGGCTCACGAAGAAGACGTTGGAGATCTCTATGGTATTAGAACTTTAATGAGTAGAAGACATGTTAGAAACTATTTCACATTTAGGGTATGCACAGAGGCTGTTAGGTTGCCTTTCCTCCCCCCTTCAAGTAATTAGTTCCTTAGAATATAAAGGATTCTTTGGCTTAAATGAGTTTCTTTTAAGACACATAAGGAAATTTCTTAAAACAACAACAGCAAAAATAGGCTAGATAGTGAAAGAAGTAATTTTTGAGATGCCAGGTAATTCTTGGATAGTTGAGTCACTACCGTGCTTAGCAAAGGGGTAATAAGGAAACTGCTTTAATTACAAATACAAGAGTTGGTAAGCAAGTTGAACGTCTGCCAAGTAGAGGGCTTAGCCCAGCTTTGACTTTCAGCAGAACACTGTAGCTCCTTTTCAGTTTTACCAGTGTGGTTCATTTTAATAACGTGCTTTGTTTTTCAGTGAGTGGATGGAAGGAGTGTTAAGAAAGCGATAGCAATTCACTACTATGGGTCTGCATTTTGGAAACCATTGGGTAGCAAAGTCCATTAAAAACCCATTAAGATCCAATGAAATCCTGTAATTTCATTCTCCAGGGCATCGTGTGAAGGGGCACTACTGTTCCAAGTTAGTGCTGATGTTCTCCTCATGGCACCAGAACCCTCGCAGCTGCGACCAGGCTTTTCTCTTCTTGTACCTGGCTGTCTCTGACCAAGGTGACTTCTGACCTGCGCGGTTAAATACAGTTCAGAACACGCGGGTCTGTGTTGTATCTCTTCTTTGATCTCACTTCCCTTATCAGACAGCAGAGAATCGCAGCTCACGACACTGGATTCAAGAAAGGAAAGTGGCTGTCCTTGTAGAGTAGGGAGACTTCTCTGGGCAACTCTGAAATCTGTGTGGGTTTAAAACCCTTGTGTCTAGCCTTACCTCCTCGGTAAATCCCCCACTCTCCTACTTGGCCGCTTGCCGCTCCAAAACTGACTGAATTCAGCTGAGGCGTCGTCTTGCATACAAAGGACAGTTCCTTGAGTGATGTGGCCTTCATAACAGTCTTGGAAGGTGCACGGTTGTGATAGATGGACACGGCAAAGAAAGATTACTTATTTTTCACAAAGCAGGTGCATGTTTTCACTGTGCTGTCTCTGCTGGTCCGTTTCCCACTGAGAGAAGAAAGAAGTGGAGATTAGAAGCTGTTCTGGTAAATTAACCCTAGCTGGTCTCAGGTGATTAGTCACTAATACATTTTTGCATGAACACCTTGGGTGGACAAATTCTGACTCCTAGCATCAGGTGGCTAAGAGCTTTCCTACAGAAATATGTGGGCATGAAGTAGGAAGTATCTGCTGGTGAATTCTTTTTTTCCTTAATGGGAACTGGCATCTTCTGCCACCAACTGTAATTCAAGTAAATCATATTCTTTGTGACAGAAGAAATTAAGGTGTATTGTACAGCACATGGCCCCAATACAGATTCATGTTTTTCAACATCCTAAATTATATAAGCAATGTCTTTACTGCCAGGTTTTTTAAGGCAGATTAATTGTACGTGTCAGTGCGTATTTGTTGAGATCTTTGTGCTTTCATTATCCAGCTTTTCTTACCTCACCAGCACCACTTAGGGCATCTTTTTCATAGAGACAGGTGGAAAGAAGTTCTGAATTTCTTACTTGGCGTTTGCATACTTGGCAGTTTGGAGAGTCAGGTGTCTCAGTACGGAATTGGAAGACTATTTTTAGATAACCATGTTTTGGAAATCTTGCTTGTAATTTTCTTCCATAATAAAATGTGGTCAATTTAATCTGTTCTGCATAATTTCCAATCATGATACTACCCCTTGTGCATAAATAATTAACTAGAGTGTCTGAGGTCATTTATACCTTTTACTCTACAGAACAAATGACACAATAACCACAACTCACGATTAGGGACAAGGTGGTTTTAAAGTTTTAGTATTGCTGTATGTTGTTAGCTGACCTAAACCAACATGCCAAAAATGGTTTGCTAACCTGCAGAGACAACTTTAGGTGTTGAAAATAATGCCAGCAAGAGTTGTGCAGCAGCCTGAAACCTCCGCCCAGAAGGTGGTGTGTCAACCGGTCAGTGGAACAGCCTGCTTTAATGAAACCTTTGCCAGTTCAGGCCTTTTATCTCTTTTGTTCTTCCTTTCTGCCTGCGAACCGGGACAACCAGTATTTATCTGCTTGACAGGGATGCTGTGGAGAGTAAGGAATGCCTGTGAAGCGCTTTGAAGTTGCGATGCACAGCAGAGTAACACTTCTATGAATAATATTTTCTGCTCCATTTTTCATGATAGCCAATTAATGTATCAAAAGGAGTGTAACTTTCACAACCACGGTGGTTGATAGAAATGCGCAGAAAGTTTATCTTTAAGATGTAATAAAGAAAAGTAACTGATGAATATGGCAAGAATCACTTGGAAGGGGAGTGTGTGAGTGAGTGTTCACCTTCCCAAATTAATCAGCAGCTTCCTTAAGATGGAAGATTGGACAATTTCAGGTTCACTTGTCATAACTAAGGTATCAGCCAGGCTTCAATATCTGGAAGTGGTTTTTAATTAATTTTCTCCTACATTTTAAACTGGAGGCAAATATATTACTTTGTGGCATTAGCAGTATGTGAACCCACCCCTGTATCTATCAGTTACAAGACTTAACCAAACGTAGCACCCAGGTGTTTAGATGGATCATGTTTCTTCTTTTACTCTATTTGGGTAGGTGGAACTGATTCCAGGTCTGCAGACAATGGGTTGTACAGCCCTAAGCAGGTCTTTACAACTCGCTAGTACAAAAACCCCCGTAAATGCTATTATCAGCTCTATATCTTCTAATGGCCAGTTCCTGAAAGACATTACCACTAAGTAAAACCCACTAGATTCTTGATTAACCCTGTATGACATCTTTTGATACAACTTTCCTTATAATCAAGAGGTTGAATAGGTGACACAGAAAGCTTAGCCATACGTTAGGTTTTTGTTATCAATCTACTTAGCTCATAAAATTCCAGAAGAGTTAAGGAAATGTTTAGCTTAGAAATTTTCAAAATAAAGTGTCTAATTTTTTTCAGTGCTGGACTTAGTTTTGGTTTCGATATCTTACAAGATTTTTGGCAGTCACTTAAAACTGAAAGGTGGTATTTCAGGCCAAACAGACTGTTTCATTCTCAATCAGCAGATTATTTTCTCACATTTTCATTCTCACAATTGTTTGAATAATATTTCTGGTTTACCCTGAAAAAATATTATTACTGAAGAAGATACTTTTTATTATTGTTAGTTTTGTTAACAAACTGAGAAATCTGTTGCTTGCCTAACAGATTAAATTTGCGATAGTTAAATCTGTGTGAACTTCCTGTTCTTGAACAAAGAAATAAATAGATCTGAATTTGATACTTAATGAACTCCAGATTTAATCTATTCAGATAAGTTCTGCTGTTGAGTCAGGTGACAGGCCCATTCCAGATACAAGATTTTGTGTATCATTCTTATGATCAGTAGGCATAAATGTGTACGTAGATGTATATCTATCATCTTTGTGTGCTTGTGCATATAATTTATTTATTTAGCAGTTCAGTTTGTACTGGGATTGTTAAGAACTTCAAACTTGGTGTGTTCTGGGTTTAGTAATTTTAACATAAATTATTCCTAGGTAGAAATTCGCTCTAGATTTCCATTGGGAAAGGAATAGTATCGCAGATTTAGAAAATGATAATCCTCTGGGATTATACATACCAGAGGAGCCAAACCAGTGAGGAATCACTGTGTTCGCCATTGCAGAGCGATGCTCTGGACTGGGGGACAGATTCAAAAGGACATAGGTTGAGAAATCAAATCACATTGAAGTGGCTTTTTTAATGTTGTCAGCTTCAACGTCTTCTTCATTTCTTTGATGATACCAGTTTGATTATGTTGGTGCCTGGTTTTGTACTGGGTTTGGTCTTCCTTGCTCTCATATTGTCAGTAGTGTTGTCATTTTACTGATTGTCTGCTGAGAATGTCCCTTCCCCCCAACATATATTCTCATATTTAGAAGCTTAACATCATTGGTATCAAATCTTGGCTCCCAAGATAGATTAATCTGCAGAGTAAACCCTGTCATCCTTGTGATATTTTTCAATATCTAATTTCATTTAAAAAAACCCTACTGACAACAAACATAAAATTTCTAGATCTCATGCCAGTTGAGAAAACTTTCATTAGGTGAACTAATTGCAATGTAGTGGAATTTTACCTGCCAAGATACCTGGGACATTAATTCCAGAAACAAGTAATAATTCTTTGTGTGGCAGTATTAATGACATTATTCATTGCCTATGTTTTTAGGAAATAGAAGTTGGAAAAGTATTTAAAATGAGAATTGGAAGTAAAAGGTCAGAGGGAAGAATGAGCAATGAACCATGGAGAAAAAAATAAACAGAAATGAAGAAAAAAGAAAAGGGAGTAAGTAGATAGTTCAGCCTTCCAAAAAGGAACATGTTTTCCTAGGAAGTGGTGCAGCAGCAATGTGAGTGAGGACAGGCGAGGTTGTGCAGCAGATCCCAATACTCTTGAGGCAAGCACAGGCAACAGAAGAGTTCAGGGATAAAAGTGGAGGAGGTCTGAACTTCTTTGAAAACAAGGCTTGTGCCTAAGGGCCTACTTTTGATGTGCTTAGGGGGGTTGGGACCCCATCACAAAACATTCATGCACAGGTGTAAGCCAAATGCTTTCCTTGGTTTATGAATCGCCCTGATAGGGGAGGAAGGGTATAGGAGACAGTGGGTGAGCAAAGACAACTCCTACTGGGGAGTTGTTTTCTAGGAAACGAGGCACTTGCACAGCTTCCTCATTGCTGGGTCACTGCTTCTGCACCTCAGAGCAAATCCACATTTGTAGGTACTCTTTGTCACAGAATTTAACTGTCCAGAATGAGATAGGTGAAAACTTGAATGTAGCTGAATTATATAGGAATGAAGGTAAAATAGGGGCGAGTTGTTTACTATCTGCATATCTTCTGTGGAACAGTGTTTATTTTCTAACAATAGGTTTTAAAATAAGAGTACATGTTTAAAAAAAAAAAAGAAATTCTGTTTCAGTGTCATGATATGTATGATGAAACTTGAAAACCATGAGACTGAAGTGCCAAAGAAATTAAAAATTAAAGATGACATTTCATCTTTATTACTATTAGTAAAGCAGTGCATTGCAGTGGAATAAGAAAAGGTAAATGTGTCAATAAAATTTTGAGTATTCTGGATTTGGGGATTTTTCTATCCTGCATCTTGTAATCTAGAGCATTATTTGACTTATATCAAAATTTCCAGTTTACGAATGAGCCTGTGTTGTCAACATGCTCAAGGTACCAGCATTTGACAATGCAAAGTTTAATGATCCACAGCAAGAAAAGTTAGGGAAAGCAAGCAATAACACATGGCAGTGACTTTACTTATTTCTTCATCGTAAAGATAATCATGGTTCAGAAATGCAGTGAAACAGGATGATGTTGGGATGCTCTGGTTAATGGGGGCCATATAAAACCGAAGTAGATGGAATAGAACAGATGGAAACTTGAGGAAGGGAAATGGCCTGCCCAGAATTCTTCCTTCTGCTGTTGTTTCCAATCCACAGGGTTTGGTGCTATAGAGATACATATTTCCTTGGGTTTCCAGGCACTTGGATGCCATACGTGAGCTCCTTCATCATGTTGTAATTATGGCAGATTATGGTTCATAGGATAATTTGTTCTGAAAGAGTCTTCAGGAGGTCTCTTGTCCAACCTCACACAGTGTGGCCAGGTCAGAGGAGGTTGCTCAGGGTTTGATCCAGTTGGCTTTTCAGAGCCTCTGGTAATGGAGACTGAACTGTCTCTCAGGGCAGCCCATTCCACTGCTGGACTGTCCTTAGGGGGAAAGTTTTTTACCACATATCCAGTCTGAACCTCTCTTCACCTTCTTCTCACTGTCTTTTGTCCTATCTCAGATTAGATATCAGGAAGAAGTTCTTCACGTAGAGGGTGGTGAGGCACGGGAACAGGTTGCCCAGAGGAGCTGTGGATGCCCCATCTCTGGAAGTGTTCAAGGCCAGGCTGGATGAGCCTTTGAGCAACCTGGTCTAGTGGAAGGTGTCCCTGCCCATGGCAGGGGGGTTGGAACTAGATGGTCTTTAAGGTCCCTTCCAACCCAAACCATGATCTTGCTCTGCTGTGAGGACCCTGACTTCATCTCCGCCGTGACCCTCACAGTAGGTGCTAGGGGCCTGTTAGGTGCCCCCAAAGGCATCTCTTCTCCGGGCTGACCATGCCTGGTTCCTTCAGCCTCTCCTCACCGGGCAGGTGCTCCAGATCGCAACTAGGCCAATGGCCCTCTGCTGAAATTGTCCCAGTTTATTCATGTGTCTTGTATTTGGAGACGGGGGTCATGGTATTCTGGATGTGGTCTGGTGAGTGCTGCGCAGGGAG